>NC_056743.1:1402843134-1403143134 GCF_019279795.1 Protopterus annectens | reverse complement strand
ACATGTAGGTATTAGTTGTGTGGTTACTGTTAAGTAGTTGAATAGATTTAAAAAGTTATTACTTGGTCTAAAGTCTATCTAGTTTTCAAGAAACCAGATTGGAATGCAGAGATTAGAGTGGATAGGACAACTTTTAATCTATCTGCAAATATTATTGCATATATTGTTATATCTAAATTAATTAGTGTAATTGATCTATTGTTAGATAGTTGCTTCCAGAGTGTCGGAGTGACTTTTATGCATTAAAATAGTTTTATCTCTATTAATTTAGGGGTCAGAGAGCTCAAGTGCACTTATAAAATTGAAGAGATGTAATAGGATGTTTGATTATTCCTTATTAAATGTTTTGTAAAAGTCAGAAGTAAGCCCAGCAGGTCCTGGTGATTATCTTCTTTTCAGACTAATTATGACATTTTTTTATTTCTAGTAATTTTATCAGCTTTAATAAGACAGACACTATTTATTAGATTTCCTGTTTTAATAAATAAGAATTAAGAATTATTGTCTATTTATGTTTCTATTATTTCCTATATAATGATCATCTTCAAGAAAAAGATTTAAAAAAAAAGTCTGGATTTATTGCACAGTCTCCTTTATTCACTATGTTATATAAAATTCTGTTTTAAAATGAGTTCAGGACTATATTTCAAGAGGTCTGGATAGAGAAATGGAGCCTATCCATTGAGGTGAAATTGGTGCCTGACCTACCATTTGTGCCACTCTCCCACAAAGATATTAGGCTGAGGGAGGAGCAAGATCTGTAATGTGGTATGTGTCAGTTCCCTAACCACTGATATGGTCACTTTTCCAAAGTATCAATTTACAACCACATTTACAAAAATTGTAATTATGAAATATGGTGCAACTAAATCACATTATATATTCACAGTTCTCTCAAACAGACTGCCAATTAAACTTTCTGATTGCTGTTGTAAGTACAGTGGCTGGACATGGCAGCATCCCAACAATGGATACTTTCTAAAAAAATGGTCTACTGTAATAGGACTGGCCAGCCTATACCTCTCAGCTGTCCTTTTTTGTGAAGGATACCCAAGTTGTGCAAAATTTTAGCTCTATTTTTCCTGCATGCTATGATGTTACTACATAAAAATGTTAAGCATAATAAGCAAATAGGTTAGATGTGTGAGTTTTGTAGACATGTAGAGAATGGCTTTATAGAAACACAGATATATATATATATATATATATATATATATATATATATATATATATATATATATATATATATATAGATATATATATCATTTGTACATACATGCACATACACTCACACACACACACACACACACACACACACACACACACACACACACACACATGCATGCACTCCACACACCTATGTCATTGCATGCTTGACATGAGTTATGGAATACTTGGACACTTAGACAGGGAAACTGGTCTCCAAGTTACACAGGGAAATGTTGAGCAACTCTGTGGACATGAGGAACATCCCTGGGCAGGGGCATAGATTTAATTTTTCTTTTTGCTTGAGCTGTGTATGTGAGTTGTCAGTATCAAATTATTCACCATGTTCCGCTGACACTACCCATACCAATAAACTGAAGCCCCAAGACATGAACAAATCAGCTGTACTGTCTCAGTTATAGGCACAGATTCTGACTTATTTACATTGTACTTATTAATTGTTTTAATTTGATTTATAAATATTGTTATTATTATTATTATCTGTTGATCAATTCAATAGTTTTATGGAATTGCTGATGTTTTGCTGTTGTAATCGATGTTTGCTGTTTCACTGTTGTGTTCTTGTCAGTTGGTTTTGTGTTATGATTACACATTCTATGTTTTGAATCAAACACTATATATGTGTGTGTGTATCTACATACATTTGTCTTTTAAAAATGGCTGACTAAATGATAATCTGCTAGTACGGTCTAGACTATGGCATGAGTGTGTGTACCTACATACATTTGTCTTTTAAAAATGGCTGACTAAATGATAATCTGCTAGTACGGTCTAGACTATGGAATCAGATGAAGTATAAAAATATCAACAAGCTATATTATTCCTAATATGAACCAGAGGAGACTTATGGGGGCAGGTTTTCTCAAAATAACTTGATTTTATGCAGCTTCTAACTAAAATTATTACACAAGCTTATTTATTCAGTATCTCCCCCACATCCCAAAAATGGATAGCTAGCTACTTTAGAAATTAATCTTTTAAAGTTAGATAGGGACTTCCTTCTCTTAGGCTCTTCAGATCAACCTTCTTCAAGACTCCATTCTTGGTTATCTATATATTTGCTATCTTTAGTAATGCTTTCAGGGTCTCATTTTCAAATATCCCCACTTTGTTTGCTACAGGTAATTTGGTTATTTGGTGTTCCAGTTAATTAGTCACTGTCATTAGTACACTGGTTGATCCATACCACTTTAGGATTTATGTGAAATGCTAAAAACGTTGAGCCTATGATTTTTGTGACAGGCCATCACTGACATCAGATTCCACAGAATTGGTCAATGAAGTCTCACTAGGGATCCCCCAGTATTCTGTTAAGTGATATAAATAACTTGGGTTCAGGATTAACCAATAACTTACTTTTTCTCTACATCTCAACATAATATCAGTAAAACTGAAAGGTCTTGTGGGTGTGTGTTACAATGTCTTTCATTTTCTAACTCCTGAGGCAGAACCATTTGTATACAGCATCCATACACCTTTTCCTGGTGTTATGGCCAGACAGCACCCTGTCTTAAGAATAAATCATTTTGAAATTAAACACAAAACAGAACAATGAAGCAAAACAGCAGCTGTGTCTTCATAAAAGGAATCAGGTTTAATAGAGAAAATCGGTAAGAGCTTTCACATACAGCATCAGACCTGAAGTACTCATCCAGAAACACTTAATATACCCAGCAATTAAATTCAAAAACCCAGGCCAGCCTATCAAAGCAGTCAATCAATCATGTCAAATGATAGCATACAAAACATTTAAAGATGTGTAGCATATAGGCTAGGCATATGTATGTATAATACAAACATAAAAATAAAAAATATAAAAATTATATGTATCAAAACAATCACATATAAAGATCATATACAAAAATACATATAAAAACTACACTTATAAAATATTACATCCTTAAAATATATTATACCCATAAGAGTTCACACACTCTATATGAAAAACACGTAAGTCCATTTTAGGGATCCTAAGCCCATAACGGGTGACCCTTCAAAATCGGTTTCAGAGGCACATGTTCATTTAGCCCCCTCCCATGGTCAGCCCTCAGCCTAATGATTCACTTCACCTCTCTGGTCTCAGTATGAATCACAACATCACCCCCACATGGGCATGGTTGTATAGTATCAATAACCATGAACTTAAACTCATCCTCATCTCCTTTAGCTAAAACGTGTTTAGAGAGTGCATTATTCATAGAGCGAACTCTTACAGTATACAGGTGCTTTTGAATTCCCTCTTTTAGCTGCCTTTATATTTTCCCCACATAAAATGCTTTACAAAGCACGCAGTAACTCAGATATACAACGTGGGGGGTGGAGCAGTCCGCATTCATTTTAAAGTAATGGGTGAACCCTGTATCTGGGTGCAAGAACCAGCCTCTATTGTCAATAAGGCCACAGAAATTACTTTTTTTTATCAATGAAGCATTTATCTTTATCTCCTGTTTTTTTTTTGGCATTTTGAAATTAACCTTTCATTATACGTGACCAAATATCTTAACCCATATTTGAAATATGTTCATCTTCAAATTCTTAAGAGATGGAATATGGCTGCAACACAAGTAAATACAGATTATGAAAACATCCTTAACAGCAATACTCTTCTTAGCTTCCATTTGACATCCAGCCCAACCCTTAACCCAATGCTCTGCCTGTTTTCATTTTTTACCCTATTTCATTCCCCTGTATCATTACTTTTAAAAGTCACGTAACAAAACTTCCAGACACCACCACAGCAAATGCGATGCTACATGATTACAAGTTTGAGATACCAGCACGGTAAATATGATGTTTAGTATCACCTTCAATGCCAAGCTTGATAGCAATGTAGCCAGACACCAGCAAGGCAAATGCGATATTCATTATCACATACAATGCCAAACTTAGTAGCAGTATGGCCAAGTGCCACCATGACAATGCGATACCTTTAAAAGCTTTATTTCACCAAGAAATTTGACCAGAAGCTTCTTGTAAGTGCTTTCGGGTTACAAACAACCCTTCATCAGACAAACAGCTATTTCTCAATGTAACAACATTTAAATATCCAAAATTGGCGCCACAAATCCATCATAAAGAGATATTAACAGTGAAAATGTCAGTACTAAGAAAAGCTTACATAAATCATCTCATATTTAAAAATTCATAAGTATCAAGAACAATATCTAAATCAACTAATTAAACATTATAAATAAATCTAAAAACTAATACAGATAAAGGCATTTATAAATAAATTCATGATGTGGCAAAATATGCATTAGTTATTAAATTATGCCCGATTATAATATACATGGTTATATATTAAACGCAGTCATTATTCATTTATAGCATTTAATGAATAACCATATAAATATCAAAGTCATACTTTACATATATATATTCTTTATAATATAATATGAAATCATTGATTTTTTGTTATATGATCTTTATATTCACTCTCTCTCTCTCTCTCTATATATATATATAGATAGATAGATATATAGATAGTTTTGATTTTATTATTTTAGACAAAATATTTGACTTTGATATTTATATAGTTATTCATTAAATGCTATAAATGAATAATGACTGCATTTAATATATAACCATGTATATTATAATTGGGCATAATTTAATAACTAATGCTTATTTTGCCACATCATGAATGTATTTATAAATGCCTTTATATTAGTTTTTAGATTTATTTATAATGTTTAATTAGTTGATTTAGATATTGTTCTTAATACTTATGAATTTTTAAATATGAGATGATTTATGTAAGCTTTTCTTAGTAATGACATTTTCACTGTTAATATCTCTTTAAGATGGATTTTTGGCACCAATTTTGGATATTTTAATGTTGTTACATTGAGAAATAGCTGTTTGTCTGATGAAGGGTTGTTTGTAACCCAAAAGTGCTTACTAGAAGCTTCTGGCCAAATTTCTTGGTGAAATAAAGCTTTTAAAGGTATTGCATTGTCGTGGTGGTACTAGGCCATACTGCTACTAAGTTTGGCGTTGTATGTGATACTGAATATTGCATTTGCCATGCTGGTGTCTGGCTACATTGCTATCAAGCTTGGCATTGAAGGTGATACTAAACATCATATTTACCGTGCTGGTATCTCAAACTTATAATCATATAGCATCGCATTTGCTGTGGTGGTGTCTGAAAGTTTTGTTACGGGACTATTTTATTATTTCTGCCAGACGCCTTCAGTCTGCTGCTGCTTCTCTGCTTGTTTACTTGTTATTTTATTGTTGTGGCAAGTAGTAACATGGCAAATGAGAATGTGGATGAAATTGAACTTGATTATAACCCAGAATTGGGATTGCATAGTAAAAATGTTACAGAAATGGAATCAGTTTTTAAAAGACTTATGAATGCTGAAGCGAATGCTCTCTTAAAACTGCATACAACAGACCTGCTAAATGCAGCTAACAATGACTGTGAAGCTGATCATGCTCTTAAGTTGTTGCAACATACTCGTAAAATAGAGAATTTATTCAACAAACTAAAAAATACACAATGGCAGCGTAAACATATGGAGGCATGTCTTTGCTTTGAAGTAGTGCCAAGGGGACTTTGAATTCTAAAAATGCCAACATTTGGATCGCTATATCCAGGGTTGCTAGCCAAATGGCAACAACTTAATATTGAGACAAGTTACACCTATATGAAGATGCTTATAGAGCAATATGTGGAGATTGAAAACAATATCAATAGTGAAATTATAGAACAACAGAAAATAATCAAATCTTTCCTTAGTGATACTGAATGTAATGAATTCTATGACAATATATGTGCCTATGTATATAATCTTGAACGTAAATTGTTATTTTCAAAAAAGAGAAAACTAGAACGAGACATTAAAGATTTTGAACTGGGCCATGTCTTTTCGTGGCCAAGAGATGCACCAAGAATAGAGAGAGTTGGAAAACATGAGCATGATCATAATGGCCAGCACATTCCCCAACAAAATCGTATGACCAATAGTAATAATGTGGACAATTCTCATTCAGATATTCATGTAAATCCATCTGAACATCAGCAGAGAACTTCCCTACTATCATTGGAAGGAAATGGCAGCCGAAAAACAAAGGCTTTAGTCAGTAGATATGAAGCGAAGCTAACAACTAATGCTAGTCTACTGAATAAGCATAATACTAAGAATATCCCTGGTAGAGGAAGGAGTGATGGCATCTACATCTAATCAAGAGAACAATTAAGTGATAACATCTCATGATACTGATGATCTGAATGCTGATGTTAGAAGGAAAACTACATCTTCAGATTTACATTTATCTTCTTTTTTAGACCAAACTGGTTGTCCATTTCCACTTCCCATCAGGGAAATGTAAAAATGGACTCCCACGAGGTACAACAAGAAGCAGAAAATGTCAGTGGAATTGAACCATCCGTGGAACAAACAGCAGTAGTAAGTGACTGTGATCTTGTTATAAACTAAATACGTACTGCAGACTCATGAAAGGACATTACTTAATAAAGGACTGTCCTTTATACCATCTAAAACTATTGACATTACTGATTTCATTACAGAGGTGAAAACCTCTGTTAGAAATACTGCTTTGAGAATGCTTTTTAAAAATGATGCTATGAATGATGTAAGTATCTTTAAAAAGCCCAGTGTTTTTATACCTCATTTGCATCCTATGTTGGAAGCCTTTGAACAATCAGTGGAAAGGGACCTAATTAATATGTGGAATAGTAAAAATGGTAAAAATCATTAATTTTGCAACTTGAATAATAGAGCACATGAGGCCTTAACTAATTTGAGTAATAACAAAGAAATTGTAATAAGCCCAGCTGACAAGGGAGGAGCTATAGTTATTCTTGATAAACAGTATTATGATGATACTATGAGAACAATGTTATATGATAATGAAACATATATATTAATTAGTAAAATACGGCTTAATAAAATTATACATGATATGCATAGTAATCTATATGATCTACTTATGTCCAATATTATAAATGCTGATCTTTATAAATATTTTTTGGTGGAACTACCCACTATGCCAATTATTAGGGGTCTCCCTAAAGTCCACAAGAATTTAAATGAAACTAAAATGAGACCTATAGTCTCAGGTGGAGGATGGCTGACTGAGCCCCTCTCCATATATGTTGAAAATCAATTGAAGAATTTAGTATGGGAAACTAAGACTATAATTAAAGATGCTTATGAATTTTTAACTACTTTTAGTATAGAAGTAGGGAATGATATTGATGGACTGGATATATGGCTGGTAACTTTAGATGTTAAATCATTATTTACAGTGATTCCTAATAATGAAGGGCTTGAATTTTTAAGAACATTATTTTATGCAATAACCATGTTGATTCTAATATGATTATGAAATGTACAATGCTACTGGAGTTGATATTAGATAACAATGTATTCATGTATAATGATGATTATTACTTACAAAAACAAGGTGTTGCAATGGGCATACCTTGTGCCAACTTGTATGCCAACTTGGTTATGGCTCAATGGGAGATAAATTATGTCCTCAATTCTGATTTCATTAACAATATTTTATACTATAAAAGATTTCTTGATGATGTGTTTCTTCTTTGGAAAGGAAACGATACTGATTTAAAAACATTCATTGATTATATCAATCATACAACTAGCTTTTTGGCTTTTGAAGATAATTGGTCAAAGACGGAAATTGAATTTTTAGATGTGCTCATTACTACAGAAAATGAAAGGTTTACAACAGCACTATATAGGAAGAACTGTAGGAAGAATAGTTTACTTCATCGTACCAGCATGCATCCAGGGCATATATTTCAGAATATTATAATAAACTAAGGAAGAAGAATATCACACTTAACAAGTGATAATAATATATGTGCTCAAACTATTGTTAAATTAAAGAATGAATTTATGGAGAGAGGATATTCTCATAAAGAAGCCGATGTTCTCCTAGATCCTGAGGTTATAGATAGAAATGGGAAAGGGAGACCATACTTTAAGAAGATTATAGTCCTACAAACTAATGGTAAGAGGAACAATAGTCAACCATATAACAAGGTCAGACTGAATATTCCCTTTTCTAATAATAACAATGATATAAAAGATATTATAGATAAAAATTGGGCTATATTGACAGCTAATGATGAAATAAGAGAATTAGTGGGGTTGAGACCTAGTTATAGTTATTGTAATAAATCGCTTAAAAGGCTATTATGTTATGATAGTAAGAACAACTATAAGACTAAAGGTCTCTCTAATAGACAGGGTACTTTTCCTTGTCGAGGATACAATCAATGCCCATATATGATGGGAAATGGAATATTTATACATCCAGACACTAAGAGGACATATTATTTTAAGCACTATGCTGACTGTAGAACTAGGGATATAGTTTACTTAGCAAGTTGTCAGAAATGTTATTGCTTTTACATAGGTAAAACTAATAGAACATTGTGAGAGAGGGTAAGAGAACACATTTATGCAATAAACCATGAATTTGAAACTAATGCACTAGCTGAGCATGTTCTAAATAATGGGCTGGATTACAAGTTTAAATTTATGGTCTTAGAGATCATTTTAAAGAGCAGTAAATTAGGTAATATTAAAAACTATACTGAACAGGAAGAAAATAGATGGATTATTCGTATGCAGTCAGATAAAGAGAAAGGTCTAAATGATAGGACAACAATAAAGCCATTCCTAAGCAATAGGCCATTGAAACATAAACCATAACAATGTATTTATATACATTTTTATAGCATTTTAATGTTTAGTAATATGTTTTTATTTAACATTATGCATATATACTTTACATATATATTCTTTATAATATAAAATGAAATCATTGATTTTTTGTTATATGATCTTTATATTCTCTATGTATATATATATATATATATATATATATATATATATATATATATATATAGTTTTGATTTTATTATTTTAGACAATATACTTGACTTTGATATTTATATGGTTATTCATTAAATGCTATAAATGAATAATGACTGCGTTTAATATATAACCATGTATATTATAATCGGGCATAATTTAATAACTAATGCATATTTTGCCACATCATGAATTTATTTATTAATGCCTTTATCTATATTAGTTTTTAGATTTATTTATAATGTTTAATTAGTTGATTTAGATATTGTTCTTGATACTTATGAATTTTTAAATATGACATGATTTATGTAAGCTTTTCTTAGTACTGACATTTTCACTGTTAATATCTCTTTAAGATGGATTTTTGGTGCCAATTTTGGATATTTAAATGTTTTTACATTGAGAGATAGCTGTTTGTCTGATGAAGGGTTGTTTGTAACCCGAAAGCGCTTACAAGAAGCTTCTGGTCAAATTTCTTGGTGAAATAAAGCTTTTATAGGTTCATAGGTTCATAGGTTCATACTAGGCTATCTGCCCTAGGGCATTTATAAGCCTAGCCAGAGTGTGTATGGCTTTCGCCACCCATATTAAATTAATTTTGCTATGCCCTTTTTCAAGGTCAGTATACTGTGCCTCTGTCTAACAGTGACACAGAAGTGATACTCGAGGTAAACCTACGATCTCCCATCCACTCATCAAGATTCCTCTTGAAGAGAGTCAATGAGGGACTCTGCCTAACCTGGACTGGGATTTTATTCCAGAGTGAAGGGAGCCTCTGGGTTATGAATCTGTCCCTCCAGCATGTCCTATTTATTTCAGTGCTGAGGTTCAAGTCCCTCGAGCGCATAGCTCGATGGGATTTGGATTTTCTGAGGTGCAGCATGTCTATTAATTCCGGGTTGGACATGGCTTTATACGTCAGACACAGATCGCCTCTGAGCAGGCGGTATGCCACTGAGTAGAGCTGCAGTTTCTTTAACCGGGCAGCATACAGCATCTGTTTGAGCCCATTGATCCTCTTGGTGAGGTACTTTTGAGGTCTTTCCAGTTGCTGCAGGTGTCTGGTAAGGTACCTCCCAAAAGGGGCATTGTACTCAATTATGGGCCTGATGAGGGATGAGTAAAGAGGCACGATGACCTCCCCTGATCTAGATGTGAATCCCTTCATGATTAGGTGGGCTATATAAAATGTTTTTCTAACCACTTTGGCCACGTGGTTGTCAAATGAGAGATTGCTATCAACTTGGGTCCCCAGGTCCCTAATTACTTCTTCTGTACTTAATGGATTACCACCTATGTGGTAATTTGTGGGCACTTTGTTTTTGCCAAAGGGGATGACTATACACTTTTGGCATTTAGCTTGAGGCCATGGCTCTGGCACCAGTTGTCTGTTTCTATGAGGCCCTTTTGGAGGATGCTTGTGTCAGCTGGAGAGTCTATTATGGCACCCAGTTTGCAGTCATCTGCAAACTTGGTCAGCCACAGTCCTTCCATGTTGGCCTGTACCTCCGAGAAATATATACCGAACAAGAGAGGTCCCAGGACTGAGCCTTGTGGGACACCACTTGTAACTGGTTTGGAGTCTGACATGGCTCCAGCTATTCTAACCATGTGGGTTCTGTCCTTGAGCCAGTTTGCAACCCATCTAGTGACATAGGGGTTTATATTTAAGCTGGTGAGCTTATCTATAATGCCCAAGTGGGGTATTGTATCAAAGGCTTTTGCAAGGTCCAGGTAGGCTGTGTGGACCACCTTCCCCTTGTCAATGGCCTTGGTGACTGTTTCAAAGAAATCGACCAGGTTCAAGAGGCAGGATCTGCCCTTAACAAAGCCGAACTGGGTAGGATCCAGTGTTTGCAGGTCCCCAATATCTTTATTTATAAGGTCCATGATGATCCTTTCCATAGCTTTGCAGACCAAGCTAGTGAGACTTAGTTTCCAGCATCCGTTGAGGCACCACCTTTGTGGAGAGGGACCACTGTTGCTGTACGCCACTCTTTGGGTACATATCCTGTAGTAAGGCTGAGATTGAACAGTAGTTTTAGGTTTGGGTTTAGCTCTTCTTGGAGTTCATGTAGGACGCAGCCCGGGACACCGTCTGGTCCCATTGATGTTGTGTTTCTTGCTTTGGAGAGGGCAGCTCTTACCTGAGCAACTGAGATGTCAGGGGGGCAGCACTCTGCTGGGATAGATATTAGCCCTTTTGGTGGGGAGGGGGCGGGGTTTGCGCTGAACCTGTCAGCTAGGATGTTGGCAATGTCTGTGGGTTCGGTGTATTTTTTTGTCATTTTGGACTAATTCTGAGCATATCTGGGAATTCCCACCCAGGTTCCTAACATAACTAAAGAAAGCCTTGTGATTATCCTTAGTGTCCTGTGCAATTTTTCTCTCGAAGCTGGCCTTAGACGATTTTATGAGTGCCCGTAGTTTTTGCTAATACTGATCAGGGATGCCTTCCCTTTTTGGGATTTTGCTCTATCATGTAGTAGCTTCCTCCTTCTATTGTATAGTTTGTTTATGGCTGGGGTCCACCAGACAGGACATCTGCCTTTGGAGGATTGGGTCTTGGTTTTATTTGGGATTGCATGATCCATGCATTCCTGAAGGTGTTCATAGAATGCGTTTATAAAGGATTTTGCGGTCTGGGCCATATTATCCACAGGCCCGGGGGCTTTGAAGGATTCCACCTTGGTTTTGAGGAGTGTGAAATTTGCTTTAGAGAAGTTTTTCACTGTGGTTTTCTGGGCATGGGGTGGGGTCGGGATGTGAATATCCAGTGATATTAGTTTATGGTCTGATCTTACCAGTGAGGGATACACTTCTGGTCTGGAGCATAGAGTCCCCATGTTGGTGATGATCAGGTCCAGTATGTTTTCCCTTCTTGTGGGAGTGGTAACAAGTTGTTCCATAGCATTTGAGTTTATAAATTCTAGGAACCTTTGGGCTTGGGTGTTGGAGCTAGAGTAATGCTCCCAGTCTATGGTGGGTAGTTGAAGTCACCCAATATAATGGTGTTTGGAGAGACCTTCATATTTTCCAGTGTTCTCAGGAAGGCTGAGTGGGGTTCCTGGGTTTGGGAGGGTGGTCTGTAGCAGGCTATAAACTGGAAGGCAGTTTTACCCACTGTTATTTGCACATGGATAGTCTCTGATGCTTCGTGCTGTGCCACCAACCTGGAGGTGTGGGTATCTTTGACGAATATTGATACTCCCCCTCCTTTTGTGGTTCGGTCCAAGTTTTGTGGCCAAAAAGCATGGTATGAGGTATAACCTGGTAGTGCTGGGGTGCTCTCGAGTGCCTTGAACCAGGTTTCTGTTACTGCACAGATATCAATGTTCTCCATGCTAAGGAGAGTTTCGAGTGCATGCATCTTGAGGTTTAGACTTCTGGCATTGAGTAGCATTACTCTTAGTTTCTTATCCCTTGTGATACCTATGGAGGTGGGTTTGTCTTTTGAGCCTTGCCTAAAAAAGGCACTATGGGGGTAGCAAGAGCCTTTGCCAATATCCGAAAGCCCAGGGGTGACAGGTGCAAGCCGTCCCTAGCGAAGCATCGTGGCTTGTCGAGCATGTCATCCCAGGCTGACAGGCATTGGATCCCCTTTGAATGACACCAATACTTAAGCCAATTGTTGAAATTGATAATCTTGTCTTCATACTGTGGCATCATTCTTGGTGAGGGTAAGATGCTACTCAAGGTCAGGGTCATGTCGGCCTGGGCTACATGCTCAGAGAGCTCCTCTATGTCTCTTTTCATGTAGTCCAGGGAGGTATGTCTCAGGTCATTCACACCAGCATGGACAATGACTGAGTCATATTTGTACTTGCCTTGGAGTGACCTGAGTGCTTGTGTTATGTGGCGGATCCTAGCGCCCGACAGGCAGCTCACCGTGACCTTCTCCTTTTTCAGCCTGGTGAGTGGGACGTCAGTGTGCCTGATGATAGAGTCACCTATTACAAGTGTATCAGGTGTGTTGTTTAGCCTTAAGGGCTGTGACTGTTTGGCACACTGGCTTTGTGAGCTATGTGTTGCACGTGTTTTGTTTTGGGGTAGCGGTTGCTTGGGTGTCTGCTTTGGAGGTCTCTGCTGCTTAGGCAGATTTTTATTTAGAGCCTCCAAGTATGTTTTTGTGTGTTTATGTGTTTGGTTTGCTGTCGTGGTAGGTCTATGTGAGACTGGAATTGTAGTGAGTGTGGTTTCCTTCTCCTCCTGACTGGTTACGCCAGTACTGAGTTGAGAGAGCTTAGCCTCCAGTTTGGCTATATGGTTGCATCTCTCACATGTGTTGGAATTTGTTGGGAGGAGGAGAGGGTTGTCTGTGTACATGAGGCAGTTGTAACATTGCCTCAAGATTCCCAGAGTCACCAGTTGGACTGGAGAGGAGATTGACAACTGACCATTGGACATGCTAGAATAGTATTGGGAATTTCTTTATAATTGAAAAAAATGGCCAATGGGGAGCAAGGTACTACAGGGGGAGTTTGTGAGGGTGTAGTGCTTTTAATTTTTTAGTGCTGACTTATATAATTGGTTTAGTGAGCAAGTGCCAGGTAACTTAAATGCAAAAATGACAAACAGTAACTTTCTTTCAAGTGAAACAAGGAAATAAGTACAGTAAGCAATGCAGATATCACTAGGGATCCACAGAAGCACTGAAAAGCCGCATTTTAGGTGGAATTAGCTTTTCAGGGAAATAACAAGCATACAAACAAAACTAGATTCAGCAGGCCTGGATCTAGTCTATGCTACAGCAAACAAGGTGTACCAATTACAGTAAGAAATAGTTCAAATATGCAGGCACTATAAGCCTTTAACCAGAAATTCCCAGCTCAGAAGGGCAGAGTCCAGCCTCTTCTCCCACAAGAGTGCAGACCATGAACCTTCTTAATGTAAAATAACTGGCCTGAAGCCCTGGTGCTTAAACCAGAACTAATACACGTTTAGAATAACAGACACTGAGCCCTCAATCAGCAGTTCCCAACTTAGAAGGATGTAAGCTACCTGTCCTGCCACCACAGTGCAGCCCACAGACCTTCCTAATGTAAAACAACTGGTCTAAAGCCCAAGTGCTTAAACTAAAAGGCTTAGAATAAGTTACACCAAGCAGTAATAAATAAAATTGAGTACTTTTAAGATGACGCAAAAGCAAAATAAAGTAGGAAAAAACACAAATACAGTAAAAGCAGATAATTTTTTTTTTTTCTTTTTTTTTTTGTTCTCCCTGTACTGGGTAGAATGAGGTAATGACACTAGACTGGGAGGAGGGTCCCAGATCAAATTTACACTAGGGGTGGGCAACTGCAAAGCCACCAACTATAAAAACACTATGCCAGCAGGGAAGGAGGGTGGGAAACAAACTGCAGAAATGTTTCACAGCTGAAAAGCAGCAGTGAGCCTTTAAATGAAAGTTTTAAACAGCTAAAGGAGCCTCTAGAAAAAAAGAGTTTACTGTAACCAGTTATCAGAAACAAACAACCCAACAGATGCTTAATAAAGGTGGACAATTTCCAGTTAATACCTCACACACAGTGAAACTAGCCAGAAAAATGCACAGTACACAAAGTGCTATAAATAACAAAGAAATAAAGAACAAAATAAACAAAAAACAGGATACTTAATGTTATATATTATAGCTCCGAGTTTCCTCAGTGTCCTTCCTTCGATCAGTTCACTGTGAAATGGCAGAGCATTCACAACTGAACTTCTTAGGTAACAGAAAGTTGAAACCTGAGACAGCTTTTAAGAAAGAAATCTCAAAAGAACCAATGAGGTGCTTAGTCTAAGCTGTAGTCCAGGTGACCTCAGTCAGCCAATGACCTCAAACAATTCTCTCTCACAGAAATGCCTGATGGCTTTGGCCAAACCAATGTCTCTGAATATGTGCTCAGACACACAGCCTCCAGAAACACTAGGCCCAAATACAAGCCTGAATATAGAAATGCTACAAATATCCCCACTACTTAGAACAAACTGCAGAAATGTTTCACAGCTGAAAAGCAGCAGTGAGCCTTTAAATGAAAGTTTTAAACAGCTAAAGGAGCCTCTAGAAAAAAGAGTTTACTGTAACCAGTTATCAGAAACAAACAACCCAACAGATGCTTAATAAAGGTGGACAATTTCCAGTTAATACCTCACACACAGTGAAACTAGCTAGAAAAATACACAGTACACAAAGTGCTATAAATAACAAAGAAATAAAGAACAAAATAAACAAAAACAGGATACCTAATGTTATATATTATAGCTCTGAGTTTCCTCAGTGTCCTTCCTTGATCAGTTCACTGTGAAATGGCAGAGCATTCACAACTGAACTTCTTAGGTAACAGAAAGTTGAAACCTGAGACAGCTTTTAAGAAAGAAATCTCAAAAGAACCAATGAGGTGCTTAGTCTAAGCTGTAGTCCAGGTGACCTCAGTCAGCCAATGACCTCAAACAATTCTCTCTCACAGAAATGCCTGATGGCTTTGGCCAAACCAATGTCTCTGAATATGTGCTCAGACACACAGCCTCCACAAACACTAGGCCCAAGTACAAGCCTGAATATAGAAATGCTACAAATATCCCCACTACTTAGAACAAACTGCAGAAATGTTCCACAGCTGAAAAGCAGCAGTGAGCCTTTAAATGAAAGTTTTAAACAGCTAAAGGAGCCTCTAGAAAAAGAGTTTACTGTAACCAGTTATCAGAAACAAACAACCCAACAGATGCTTAATAAAGGTGGACAATTTCCAGTTAATACCTCACACACAGTGAAACTAGCTAGAAAAATACACAGTACACAAAGTGCTATAAATAACAAAGAAATAAAGAACAAAATAAACAAAAAACAGGATACTTAATGTTATATATTATAGCTCCGAGTTTCCTCAGTGTCCTTCCTTCTATCAGTTCACTGTGAAATGGCAGAGCATTCACAACTTTAAAGGTATCGCATTGTCATGGTGGTACTTGGCCATACTGCTACTACGTTTGGCGTTGTATGTGATACTGAATATCGCATTTGCCGTGCTGGTGTCTGGCTACATTGCTATCAAGCTTGGCATTGAAAGTGATACTAAACATCATATTTACCGTGCTGGTATCTCAAACTTATAATCATATAGCATCGCATTTGCTGTGGTGGTGTCATGAAGTTTTGTTACGGGACTATTTTATTATTTCTGCCCAGACACCTTCAGTCTGCTGCTGCTTCTTTGCTTGTTTACTTTTAAAAGTCATACCAAGATTATTTCTCTCTCTCCCTTTCATATCCTGATGAAATGCAATATTATCACATTTCGTTTCCTTACTGAAATTTATACTACTGATAATTTCTGCTTTTTGTGTTTCTTAATTTTCTTGAATACCTGGACATACTTACCTCTTTTATACTTGTCCTGATTCTATCTGGCAAGCATTAAGAAGGACGCCATCAATATAAGGTAGACACACTAACATACTGGGCATAGATTCAGCTTGTCAAAGCCACACTGCCTTGTGTGGAGCAAATCAGTGTGAAACTCCAGTAAGATTTTTCACTTTTCCCCACTGTAGTGCAACTGTGGAGTTGGTATATCTACATTATTTAAGAGTTATTTTTTTTGTTTGTTCTGTTTTGTTTTTATGCTTTTTCACAGTAGGCTTGTGGGGGGAAAAAAATGATGAAGTGTGTCTTGCTGATAGATGAGCTGTGTGGATGAACGTAAATTAAACAGCATATTGAGCTAACTTTAGATCACCTCATCAACTCCACGTATCATTTAGTAAAACTGAGAATAAGAAAGGGCCAAGTGTTAATCCTTGTGGCACCCTAGAAGATATTGCTCAGTCATGGCATTTACCCCTGTGAATATATACAGGACAGATCAGACAGCATATCGTCTGATACTGGTAATGTGACAGGAAGGAAAAATTGTAGTAGAAAGTATCAAATATCTTTGAGAAATCCAAGAATGTTCCATGGTAGGTAAAATACTGTATGCCTGTTGGTGTAGGCAAATTGTATCTGCCAGCAGAACTCTAACACTGTTGCATTCCTTTCTGTAATAAGCGGTGATCTTTGGGGGGGAAGTATTATTAAGGAGATGCAGTGGAGTGTTTGGGGAAAAAATAAAGCACTGTGCAGGAAAAAAAATTATGAGTTCCAAGAAGTATCTTTATTAACATTCTGCCTCATAATTTAATCCTTCAGCCTATACTCCATTTTCTCATTCAATCTTCCCATATTCAACTCAGCATGAATATTTGAGTGAGATGACATACCCATTTTTACCCGAATATCAATATGAATGCTATGGTGATTATCCATACTCAACTGATAACATTTCAACGTAGCTAAGCGATTGTTCATGCACTATTGTTTCAATAACTTAGAAGGTGCAAATTGTTCATTGCACACAATTTAAATCTTGTTCTGAATCATTCACTTTTTGTCTTAGTACTCTGCTTTTGATTGTTTTGGTACCATCATAATCATTGTCAATTAAAATACATTTCAAGGAAAGACTATTGTTTTGAGTTTGAATCTTTGTTATTATTTATTTATTTATTTTTATAGTTTCTCTCTGCAGATGTTCCTGGGTGGAAACTAATTTCTGTAGTTTCTTGTTGTGATTTATTAAGCATAAGATATCAGTAATGAAAAATATAACTTTAAAATTGTATGTTTGTAAATTATCCTGATGTGATTTTTCACCTTCATGAACATGTTTTCATATTTAAGTTGCTTTAGATAGTCATGTTTTAATAAAACAGTTCATATTTTATGCACAGTGCATAAAGAATTATACACAACTACATTGCTACCCTTCTTCTTTAACTAAATTTTCCATTCATTTTATGAATACCATCTTATTCAAAAACTTTTACCATCTAAACTGTTTCAATAAAGATTCTACAGCACACACTATAGTTGTGCCATAACACTGCATTCACTCCTACCTGTGTCCATTTCATGGGCAGGGATAAGGACACTAGTTATTTATTGTGCTATAAGTGAATGTAGTGCTACATTGGTTAGTATTGATTAGTTTTGACTTACCTACCAATGGCCGAAAGCACACTGGCTGAGCATCCCTTTTGTTAAGCTGCACTGATCATTTAAGGCAGCCCAGTAGAAGAGAGTTCACCAAAATGAGATTGGTTAATAAGAAGGAAAAAAGTAAAAGTCTAATAAATTGCAGTTAGAACAATGGAAAGTGATCACTGAATGGGGTGTACATGCACAGGCTACATGCTGAACAGGTCAAATAGAAGCCAAAGCTAAGAATATCCCCTTTAGTTGGGGTAGACAGTGGCAGGAAATGGGTTGAGAATGCCAAAAACATATTACTTCATTAATATGCAGGGAACAAAGAAAAAGTACCACAAAAAACACATGGTAAGTACAAAATGGAACAAGGTAGGAAGATCCTACAGAATGGCCCATGGCTGAAAAAACTCTAAGCAGAGGGAATCCAGTGCAACAGGAAGTCATAAAGCACCATATAAAACCATATAAAACAGAGAAAGAGAACTGAAGATATTGGTAAGTTCAATCCCCCCATGCCCCAATTCAGCCTAGGCAGTATGCTAATGTCCACATGCTGATGTCCAAGGTGTTGAAAGATATCTTACAGGGATACGGGAGTGACATTATTATTAAGATACAAAATATGCCCTAGTCTGCCATAAAAAGCAGTCCACACAGTATAGCCCAAATTGCTTAAAGTTCTCATAATATAAAACTACAACCACACATCACACAAATATAGAAAGAACAGAGCACAGTCAATGCCAGATGGCACAACTAGAAGATCAAAGGTCACTGCATAAAAATAACATATTACAGCACAATATGGAAGAAGCAAGACTCTGTACAGGAAGCACACATGTGCATGGCTTAAAAAAAACATTGTACCCATGAATGTACATGTGTAACAGGGCCACAAAAATGTACCAAAATTACATAAGGGAACTTCTGGTGTCAAGCACAGTATGGCCCTCCTAGAATATAGCAGCAGGCCCCACATGTGGAAATTTAGGAACTGGTAAAAAAGCAGCCAGAAGAACAGCAGTGATTCATTATCAATCAAGACAGCATGGCAAGGCAATAAATCAGAAATCAGGTTGGCCAAATGCAATGTGCTACACAGCAGGTTCAGTCAAGGACAACCCAGACAGCAATCCAAAGTGGGTGCACAGCAGACCTTAGGAAGCATCCAACATGAGATACATGACTCCATGTTCAGGCAACTCCTTCATATGGCAAGGGGTTGGGTTACACACATAAGTGAATCAGATGTGTCATGAAAGGGATAATAACACATCTTGTCCACTAGATGTGTCATGACGGTGGTAATCCAGACCACTCACAGCTAACGCAAAAAGAGTTGCATGGTGGAATGACCACATGACACATCCAGGAATGCTCACAGGATGCCTACCACAGTGAAAGGACACATGGACCAGAGTAGGAACCACATCTACAGAACACAGGCATACTGTCAATAGAACAGTATCACTGAACTACAAAAAACAAACAGGATGGGCAACTGATAGGTATAAAGGGCAAGCATGGACTATGGAATGGCAGATGTGTAAGCCTAAGGGTGCCAATAATACTCGGTGGTAAATAAGCAATCTTAGATTAAGGTAACATGCAATGACATAGAAAAGGGTAAGCATATCCCCATGCTTAGATCTGTCACTCAGCACTTTGCACAGTTTACCATGGTGCACTACTCAGCTGTGGCACTTTGGGGCTAGAGGAAGTTGACTATGATAGCTATACTCAGGGGCTGCCTGTGGTGCTGCCCTTTGTAGATTAACTTGTAGAAGTTCATGCAGGCCAAACTATTTGAACCAGAAGATGCACCTCAAATGGTGATGCCATCCCTCTATGGTGTTTTGTGTGCTTGGAAGTAAAGCTGCAGACATCTCACCCACTGACCAGAAAGATGGGGCAAAGAACATTGGTTTCAACATGAATGTTTCATACAGTTGTTGCACTGGTGTAGGTGATCCTGGTGCAGTTAGCATGGAAATGCATGTACAGGATTGTGGCCACTATGTACCCATGCTACTGTAGAAGGTAAAAGTTCTTATCACTACCACAGGGTTCTAGAAATGATAGCACAAGGAGCTGTTTTATCTTGAGCACTTGAATTCTGCAAAAGACATGTACATCAGATGCAGTCTTAACTGCACTATTCTATTCCAAAGGATCTATTCTTGATGGAATAGGTACCTGTAGGACTTTGTGTGGTGGAAATGCTGTTTGCAGTACATTGCTTGAAGCATGTTCAACATATGTGATGACAGAATATGGGATAAGCATGACACACATTTCCTCTGCCTTTGTCATCACAGTGTCCAGCAACTGCTTATACCTATCCTGCCTCAATCTGAGTTGATGTTGGGCAGTACAGAAGAAGGTCCTGTGATCTGAGGCTGTCATAGATGGCGTACAATTAGAGACAAACTGCTGTCCAAGTATGAAATACAATGACCATTAACCACAGAGTGCTTCTAGTTAGGCAGGTAGTATTATCATCCTTAGTTAGCAAGATAATTGATTGCTGTTTATTGTACAACTCCCCTTTACTTATAATGAATTATGTGGTGTGCAAGATATGTCATAATGGGTAACTTTCATGACAAATGTGAACATACATCCTTAAGTTGGCATGTCCATCCTGATCCTTTGTGAGAAATACTATTATACCATCTCTCCTGTTTTTTCATACATCACTCCACTGTAGCTGTGGGTACATTACTGGAGGCAGATGCCAGAGACCAGATCATATCTAGTATCTTCATAGAGTCAACTTTCACATATTTCAGTGGGTGACAGTGGGTAGTACTCTTCAGGAGCTCATTGCCAGCCTCTGGATGCAGTGTTATGCCTCAACCCCAGAAGCAGTGTGTACATTTCATAATGCAAACTCAATGTGCTTGGCCATTGGTATCCCCCTTCTCATGATACCAGTAGCCCTCTGTCACTAATAAGGACTTTCTCCTCTGCAAGTGCACTTTACCATAAGCAGTTTCTTGTGCACACAGCAGTACATCTTCTTCTTCATTTCCTGAATTTGACATTCTAACTACGGACGCACAGTGGAGTCATGCTTTTACAGCACAGTGCAGCAGACAGGACAGAAGCTAGCTTCTCCACTGGCCAGATCTTCATTGGTTATGTGTGCACTTTCTTGCAACAGCCTGCAGTGTAAAGAGCTGGTATCATGGTGATTCTCCACTGCAATGACTAGACCACACTGAAGTCTAAATGGCTGGACGTTATCTTGTAAACTTTCATTGCTGGAATTAGTAGTTGAAACCCTACATATATGTGGTGGAATAACTAAGCTTGTGTAGCCTTGGGAGCTAATCTATATTCTGTACTAATACTAACTAGAATGACAAAAGAGATGTATCCTAGTAATTCCAATTCTCTGATTTTATACTTTGTTAATTTTTCCATGGGAAGGCGGCACTAAATGTGCATTAAAAGAATATTCTGTATTAAATAAGTACTTTATATTTTTATACATTTTTCAGTGAAAATGGAATACTTCATTGTGTGTGACCAGCATAACAGAAGACATAGTTACTGAAGTAATGTAGTCCAGTTGTATGTGCATGTATACTATCCTACATATTGCCACTTTGTAACTCTATGTCAGCTCAGGGAGTACCATCTCCTCCCATTAAGTAAACCCAGCGGGCTTCCAATGACCACTCATGCCTCCACTGACTCACCTATGAACTCCAATCATTGCCCACTACTTAAATCAAACTCCAGTCACTGTAACAGTAAATCAAAACTCCTTCAAATGTCAAACTCACACTCCCTCTGCACTACAAATGATCACAGACCTAAATTTAACCCAGCTAATGCCATTCCATCTGAAACCATAAAATCAAACTAATACATAACTGTTACACAAAACTTAAGCTATCACCTAAAACATAAAAATAAATGTATGTACAGTATGTGCAAAGACAAGGAATACTTAATGTCTAGCTACATCTCCAGTCTGACTCCACTAAAACAGTCATACATTGCTTTAATTTGCTGACCTTAAGAAATTAAAAATTATATGTATCTAAGTTGAATGCTATAAATGTGCTTACTCTTAATCTGTTTCTTAATTGCTTAATCACTCCATTCTATTTTCACTTTTGGTAAATGCCCATGACTTGGCTTAGGCTTATGTCTGATAATGGTGCATGGATAAATTAGCAAATGTTGAATATATACTGTAAATGCACAAATAAAAATTATTTAAGACTGAGATGACAACGCTGCAAAAGATCCTATAACTCTGGTGAACTTTAGCTTTCTGAATGTCTGTCTGTCCATCTGTCTGTCAGCTTAGTTTGATTCCCCCAGTCTACATTTGGCCACTGTGTGACTGAAGAATTCACATAACCAACATGGACTCCTGTGTCACTTATGAAAAGAGGTTTGTTTCTAATGTCTTTACTCAGTTAACAAATGGGCAAAAGCATATTAAAAGGCTGTACATACATGTATATGAAGAAGTCTTGTGGGTATGTAGGTGCATGAAGAGGAGTGGGTTCAAGAATGCATGTATGTACAGATACGAGGTCCTAATTATGTCAGTAAGGAACCTGGACATAGTTGTGATTTCGTTGTATAATTAAGGTGTTCCTGGATAAGAGGACCTAATTATGTCAGTAAGGAACCTGAACATAGTTGTGATTTCGTTGTATAATTAAGGTGTTCCTGGATAAGAGGTCCTAATTGTGTCAGTAAGGAACCTGAACATAGTTGTGATTTAGTTGTATAATTAAGGTGTTCCTGGATAAGAGGTCCTAATTATGTCAGTAAGGAACCTGAACATAGTTGTGATTTAGTTGTATAATTAAGGTGTTCCTGGATAAGATGTCCTAATTATGTCAGTAAGGAACCTGAACATAGTTGTGATTTAGTTGTATAATTAAGGTGTTCCTGGATAAGAGGTCCTAATTATGTCAGTAAGGAACCTGAACATAGTTGTGATTTAGTTGTATAATTAAGGTGTTCCTGGATAAGAGGTCCTAATTATGTCAGTAAGGAACCTGAACATAGTTGTGATTTAGTTGTATAATTAAGGTGTTCCTGGATAAGAGGTCCTAATTATGTCAGTAAGGAACCTGGACATAGTTGTGATTTAGTTGTATAATTAAGGTGTTCCTGGATAAGAGGTCCTAATTATGTCAGTAAGGAACCTGAACATAGTTGTGATTTCGTTGTATAATTAAGGTGTTCCTGGATAAGAGGTCCTAATTGTGTCAGTAAGGAACCTGGACATAGTTGTGATTTCGTTGTATAATTAAGGTGTTCCTGGATAAGAGGTCCTAATTATGTCAGTAAGGAACCTGGACATAGTTGTCACTTAGTTGTATAATTAAGGTGTTCCTGGTATGCTGTTGTGCAGAATGGAGGTTTTTAAGCTGTCTGTAGAAAATGGCAACAGCCCATAAGACGTATGTTGTTACAGGGGTTAAAGCTCCCTCAAGAACACCAGGAAAGCTTATGATGCAAACTGCAGGCATAATTCATACAGTCCATTCAGTGCATTGCCCACCTGTACCACTCCTTCTCTTCTCATCTGTTTCTTCATCCAGACTGCTGAGTGGCAGCAGTCAGCCTA
This sequence comes from Protopterus annectens, assembly GCF_019279795.1. Taxonomy (NCBI): domain Eukaryota; kingdom Metazoa; phylum Chordata; order Ceratodontiformes; family Protopteridae; genus Protopterus; species Protopterus annectens. Next base: position 1,403,119,412 of record NC_056743.1, on the reverse strand, counting down.
AGTATCCTACTAGATCATTCACCTATCTTGTATCTTTGAAGTGATTCCAGAAGAATGTTATTTACTGTGCCTCTTACATGCCAGAGCAGAACACTACTGTGATGGGTCACTTTCTACCAAGATGGTTCACTTCTCTTAAGTAAAATAAAGAAACAAAATGAAAAATTGGCATGCCAAAAGTAATAGTACTTACAGCAACAAATTTAAATCACAACTCTGCTCTGTAATTACTTCCTTAGTACTGACAGCAATTACATTTTGGAAAATTCCATAGACACCATATTACTGCTACTAAATTCTCAAAGATGGGCTTAAAATAAGAACACTTACTATTTACCAGAAAGTCCAAAAGGGTTTATTCATACAACATTAAAAATCATAGTGCTGGCATTTAAAAGTCACAGTAGAAGGACAGAAAGAGCATAACTTTCTCACTTCTCATAACAGAAGATTTTCAGGTACTAGAGCACATATAATTAATGTTCAGAACAGCTTGGCTTTTATAGCGCAATGCAGCAGGGAGGGGTGACAGGGGAGAGACTACCTTCCTTATAAACTAGATTTAACTTTAGGAGGATCATCGGTAAATCTTGGAGGAGTAAACCTAAATCTGTGGGCAAAAAGCCATAGCAATGTGTTTAAATTATAGCAGTTGAGAGACATAGGCTTGTTAGCTTAAAGGGAGAGACTGCTCAAAAACAATTGTGACCATGAGCAAAACACAAAATATACATTAGAAGCTGCCTTGTAAAATCATAACCATTAATTAAAATGTACATTTATTTTATTTCATTTTATTTTTATTTATTTTATTTTATTTACTCTTTGTTGACCAGGTTAGGCCCACTGGGCCAGTTTATACTTTTCAGGGGTGACTTGAGGTGCTTTTCATACTGACTTGGGAAAATTTGGCCAGGGCACAGGGAACTTCAACTACTATTTTTGATCAGTGACATAGGATCTTTTGCATCTACCTGGGATACCAATAGGTCAGAAAGATATCCTAACAGAAACCCTTACATCATTACCTTAGCTGTTACTATATCATTAAAACTGTTTCTAGCTGCATTGCATTCTATACAACACTAACAAAAGACAAGAAATGAAAATGAAAACTTTAATTCTCTGACTCAAAATACATTATCTCCTTACAGCCAATGATTTTATTTGGTATGTACCCAATGCAAAAACAAATAAATCAGGGACAAAAAAATAAGGGGTGGGAGAGAACAAGAAAAAATGTCTAGAAAATGACAACAACCAATCAATAATGCTTAGGCAGATTACATATGCATATAGCAATACATGGATGACTGGATATCACCAACAAATTATACAGCAGATAACAAACATCCATTAATATAAATTAGTACAACTGCTTTTAATAAAGCAGAACAAATCGCGTGCTTCTTTTTTGGACCTGCTTTGTGGTATGGTGACATGATTTTCTCATCAGCACTTCTTTGTGTGTGTGCCTGCGTGTGCGTGCATCTGTGTGCGTATGTGCTACTATTCATTTGACTGGGAGTTTGTATATGTGTGCATGCAAGTGACTTAAACAGCATAAACCAGCCTTCATGCACATGTCTTAGGATTACAATACCTATGGACTTTACACTGAAGCTATTATGCACATTGTACCTTTCTGTCTACACATCAGTCTCCTACCTAAAAGATTATCTTCACTTTGTACTGTAAAAATAAAACTCATTATGGGCTTTGTACACCAGCAAATGCTAGCACTAATAATACTATTACAAAAAGCAACAATTTATTTTCAGCTTAATAAATCTGATTGGCTCCCAGTACTTTTTCACACTTTTAACATGGAACCTGTTTAATATCATATATATACATATATATTGCAGTGTTCACGATGGTACAGTGGTAGTGTTGTTACCTCACAGCAAGAGGTTCTCCTGTTTGATTCTCGGCTTGGGAGTGCCTTCTGTGTGGAGTCTGCATGTCCTCCCCACGGTTGGGTAGCATTCAAAAGACATGCATGTGTAAATGGGCATGCCTTTGTTGAAGGTTGGGTGTCAAGCTGGCACCTTGGTGTTTCATAAAAATCTACTGCCAATCATTAGCGGACCGGAGTTCTGCTGTGTTGACCCCTTAGCAGGAAAAAGCCGAAAGACAAACATATACATATATATTGCAATGGCTGATGTAGAATGTATGCAGCATAGGTAATTTACATAGTGGATGTAGAATTTATGTAGCACAGACAATGCATGGAATGATTGGCTGTAGAATTTATGTAGCACAGGTAATGCACGCAGTGGGTGAATGTACAATTTATGCCACATAGGTAACATATGCACTGGATGGATGTAAAATTTATGTTACACAGGTAATGCATGCACTGGATGGATATAGGACTTATATAGCAAAGGTAATGCATGCACTGAATGGATGTAGAGCTTATGTAGCATAGGTAATGCACAGAATGGATGGAAGTAGGATTTATGTAGCAAAAGTAATACATGCACTGGATGGATGTAGAATTTATGTAGCATCGATAATACATGTACTGGCTGGACTTAAAGTGCCTGAATGAGATCTACAAATAACCCACAAAACTTTGCTGACCTGTGACCACTGAGTGTAACTTCAGCATTCTGATTGCTTGTGACTCTGAGTATTAACTGAGCTTTCTGATGCACTGTAAACCCTGAAAATTGATTGAAAATTCTGATGATCTGTGAATCGTGTCTTGCTTGAGTATACAGTGTTCTGGCATTACTGGGCTGTCAAAATTGATTTCTTTTTCCTGGTTGGCCTTCACATTCCATTCATCCCAATCCCTGTTTGTTGCTTATAAGTTCATAGGTAAGTACAGGGCTAGATGACCTTGCAGGCCATTTTAATCCTAGCCATTTTCCCTTTTTGTACTCAAAATAACTTATCCCATTTGGTTATAGATTGGCATTACCCATCCCATGGTTGATTATTATATATTATACAATGCCTGGCCATTAACATTTAAAAATGAGCACACTGATTAGTCAGCCCAACCAGCATGCCACTGTAAATCAAGAATATACCAACAGCATAAGTCCGGCCTCTAAAGTTTCAATGAGTGGTCAGACTATTTTTTTTAATTAGAACATACAACCAGCAATAATAAGATTCAAAAGCACAAAAATACACCAGCACCTCTCTTCTTTATTCCAGCAACAGTGATCTGGCACCTCGGCAGTACTTGAATGGATAATCTGTGCTGATTTATTTATTTATTTATATATTTATAATAATATTTGTATAACATTTTGTAAAATTTTGTGATATTTAAATGTATGAGATAATGTTGGTTGTTTAAATTATTTGTGACTTTAAATTAATATTAGTGAATTACTGAATCCTATTAAGTGGCTGTTTGCACAGTATATTAGTCAGCTGAAACTGTTACATTGTGATCCTTGAAGGCAAACTGCCGAGGTGCCAGATCACTGTTGCTGGAATAAAGAAGAGAGGTGCTGGTGTATTTTTGTGCTTTTGAATCTTATTATTGCTGGTTGTGTGTTCTTGTTCATTTGCACATCAGCATCAGTATGTCGCAAGTGGCTGGTGCTCCTGGGCTCTTAGATATGCCTGGTCACCTTAATTTCATTAATATGGTGAATGAATGTGAAAGAAAATTTTAATAATCATGATTCTGAGGGACATTTCATACAACTGGAAAGATTAATGGATAAAGAGGTAGCCTTATTTTTGGACACTCATCTCCTTGAAAAATATGTGAGTTTGAATTTAACCCCTAGAGGGTTATGTGTTGACCATTTGCCTGCTACTAGTTTTTCGGAGGAGGAAAATGATTTATTTGAGGAGTGGAAACAGGCTTCCTTGCACTGTACTTTAAATTGGCTCCACATATTAATCAAGTGGAATATGAGGGCACGCGAGAAATTGAAAGAGGAAATCTTGCACCTACAGGACAAGGTAGTGGGGGAGTCCTGTTATAGGGTGCAGATGTCGTCTATAAGTGAAAAAGTCTCTGAATTGGAAGCTGAAATCATTCAGCATAAGAGAAACAAGCTCTTATGCGATATGAGAGACTATGAGACTGGTGTGCTGTTTTCCTGGCAGTGTGAGTCGTCACGGAGCAGGTCAAAGGTTAGAAACAAAAGTCAGACGCATAGGAGTATGTTGGTGTCCTCTACTGAGCAATATGGCTCTAAAACTGTTTCTTTTGCTGTATCTTTGGCTTCAGAAGCTGAAGATACTAACCGGACAGTAATTGCTAACAATAATTGCTCCTTTCAGGCTAACCAAACGAGTCGTGGGAGAAGTGGAAGGAAGGGAAGAAATCGTTTCAAGTAGTGGACATTTTGATAATAATTGTGAGTACAATGCACAGGAAATGTATGTTATTAATGTGTCTCAGATTAGCCTTTCAAATGATATGAAGGCTGTACTGTCTAAAGGCAGTAAATTTGTGCCTACATTTATACCCCCTTTTGTTGACCTGTATTTTGAGCTTAAAGCTTTTTGTAGGAAGTTGCTATCATGTGTATTTTTTGGTAAAAATGTACAAAGCAGTTTTGAGAATAATGAAGACAATAGCGATGAATTTGAAAATATGTTGGAAGATGACTTAATGAATGTTTCTATCTATGATTATGACTGAACCTCTGGAAAATGAAAATGATGTGGATAGTGACAATGTCTGCTATACTACAGGGTATGGCAAATTACAGTTACCCATTTTGTCAGTAGAGAACACATTTGTGGCTATGATAAATGTACCTGCCATTGTATTATACTAGAAAATTGTGTATAAGGAAATTTCTATTGCTTTCAGTAAGTTTTTGAATCAGAATAAGTCATATAATTTCACTAAGAATGAGTGGCTATCTCTAAAAAGTTTAAAACAGTAAAAAACAGAGTTTATATTTAAATGTGCAGATAAAGGTGGAAATTGGGTTATCTTGGATAAACCAATGTATTGTGAAATGATAGCCGATTTATTGAGATGTTAAGATGAATATAAATGCTTATCTAGGAATCCTGTTATAGGATATAATGAAGAATTGTTGGCACTATTGGAAAGGGGTGAGTGTCTGGGTTTTCTTGACCAAAAGGATGTGAATAAGTTATATGTTAAGAAACCAGTAACACATATTATATATGTTTTGCCCAAGATACATAAAAATGTAAGCAAACCACATGGAAGGCTTATTATTTCAGGGGTGGGTTCCTATTTAAGTAATGTTGGCATTTTTCTGGATTTCCACTTGAAGAAATATTTATGTAAGGTTCCTGTACATATTTCAAATACACAAGATTTATTGGATGAGTTGGCTAAGATTAAATGGCAAGCTGACTAGTATTGGGTCACTGTTGATGCAAAATCACTGTATACTAACATAACATTGAGATGGGGTTTGGAGTCTAACATGGATATGTCAGGTTATGGCCCTAGAACAGCTTTTTTATTAGTTTACTTGAGTTTAGTTTAACTCATAACTATTTTTCCTTTGAAAATGAGTTTTTCTTGCAGTTGAAGGGCACTGCAATGGGGGCCTCCTATGCGCCCTCATATGCTATAATATATATGGGATTTTTTGAGAAGAAACTTATATATCCCCCCACCTTCTATAGGGATAAGGTCTTGCTTTGTAAGCGATTTATTGATTATTTGTAGGGGTGACTGTTGTGATTTTGTGGATTTTTTTGAGGTCCTCAGCTGCAATGAGCATGGTTTGACCTTTTCTTATGAGTTAAATAGGGAAGCCATTAATTTTTTGGATGTGACATTATATGGGGATGGTGAAGCCATAGGCTTTAGACCATATAGGAAGCAAACCTCAGTTAATATGCTTTTACATGCAACTAGCATGCACCCAGAGCACTTATTGAACTCTCTACCTTATGGTGAATTCAAAAGAATTTTTGATCACACTAGTGATAAAAATGAGAAAGTAATGGAATTGGATAATGTGGAGAGGAGATTGAAAGAGAGGGGTTATGATGAGACAAGACTAATGAGATGTAAGCATGCAGTGCTCGGGGATGCGAAAATCTCAGTCAATATGAACTAGGAGTGGCATTAATGATTTTGGGGAGAATAGTTCCTCTAGTGACATGGATGTGAATAGAAAGCTTTTTATGTCACAAAATGTTCGCCTTTTTCTGATGTGCTAGTAAGTATTGTGAGGAGATTTTGGTACATTATTTATGAGGATGAGAATATAGATCATTTGTTCTCCAGACATGTCACATTCTCTTTTAGCAAAGGTAGAAATTTGAAGGAATTATTGAATTATAACTTTGTTGTGGAACCCAATACTAATCTACCTTTGTGCACTTTCCCTTGTGGTCATTGCAGCATATGTAATAGAATTAAAAATCTATCAGGATCTTCAATTAATGGGAAGATATTTAGTTCTGGATATTACTTTACCTACAGAAAAACAGGGGTGGTGTACATTTTGGGATGCTTGTGCTCTAATAAAAGGTGGTATATAGGACATACTAAACGTATGGTTAGAATTTGGATTCTTTAACATCTTAGAGATATAAGAAATCATAATGAATTAAATCCTATAGCTAATCATTTTTATGAAATGTATGGGGGGATTAGATGGTGGCTTGATTTTTTGTGTACTTGCAAAACCCTTTTTACCTAGAGGGGGCAATTATATTGACAAATTGTTGGAGTTGGAAACCAGAATGATATTTAAATTTTAGACTTTAAGGCTTCATGGTTTAAATCAAGAAGTAGGAATCTGAAGGGTTAAATAAGTAGCAGGGTATTTAATGGTGAAATATCTATGCTATTTATGTTTATATGTATTTATATTAACTTGCATGGATAATCTGTGCTGATTTATTTATTTATTTATTTATATGTTTATAATAATATTTGTATAAAATTTTGTAAAATTTTGTGATATTTAAATGTATATGAGATCATTTTGGTTGTTTAAATTATTTGTGACTTTAAATTAATATACTTGAATTATTGGATCCTATTATATGGCTGTTTGCACAGTATATTAGTCATCTGAAACTGTTACATTGTGATCCTTGAAGGCAAACTGCCGAGGTGCCAGATCACTGTTGCTGGAATAAAGAAGAGAAGTGCTGGTGTATTTTTGTGTTTTTTAATTTTTTTTAATTACTTTCTGTTGCACAAGAATTAATCTGAATGAAATACTTTGAAACTAAAAAGTGTGTCATTTAGTGACCTAATTTCTCATAAAATTAGTTTTTTTCCAACAAATCACCGAGGAACAGTCACTAAATAATGACAGGCATTTCAGTTTCAGACTTTCTTTCCTTTAGACAATGCACATGTATTCACATTTTCTTTTCAAATAAAAGATCATGAGGTACATACAAGACCACAAAAAATGCAAGGAAAATCAGTTACGTTCTGCAAACTAAAACATACCCAATTTTCCTTGTATTTTCCCATCTCTCTCCTACCTCTAAACTGTTGGGAGGTTACAGTTTTTTTCTTAAAAAAAAATAGCAATGGAGATCGTCCTTTCTCCACTGCTTGCTTGCTAAAGCAGTGATGTACTGTGTAAGCCTGGGAATGCAAGTCCCATACGCATGCACAGTACATAATCAAAGGGCAAAATCAAGAAACAATGCAGAAGAACACCATAGCACTGTTATACAAAGACATTATTTAAGAAAAGTAAGTCATTTTTTCTTAAATAATGTCATTGTTTAATAACAGTAACTGACTACTGGATGTGATGTATTGAAGATTTAAACATGGTTGGTTTTGTTTAATCACTCGGGCTTCACCCTTGTGATTAAACCACACCGACCATGGATAAATATTCAATATACCATACCCATGTTGTTGGTTATTGCTATATTACCCCTGAGGAGAATAACTGGAATCATACCATAGATAATTTGAGTGGACCCCCATGCATCAGATAAAGTATTTAGGAGCTGCCTCTGTCCATTATTAGTATATGGGGCAGCCCTGGGTCATTTTCTGTTTCTCATCCATAGCTCTAATTTGCACCTGAAAATGGACAGGGATCAACTTTGTTTAATGTGAATGGAGAGTATGTTCCACAGCAGCAGTATCCTCTGCGAGATACACCTGTCCCTCCAAACTGTTCTGTTGATGTTGCAGGACAGGTTTAGATCCATAGACTGAGTGTTCCTGATGCTATTTGACTTGCTGATGTGGAGTAAATCCATCAGTAATGGGTTGGAGGATGCCTTGTGTATCAGACACAGGTCACCTCTTGGCAGTCTGTAGGATACTGAGTATAGTGACAGGGCTTTTAGTCAGTCCATGCAGAACGTGTTGTTTAGGCCTTGCATCTTTTTAGTAAAGTATCTCTGTGGGTGTTCCAGTTGTTGCATGTGTCTGGAAAAATACACGTCAAAGAGGGAATTGTATTCAATGATTCACCTAATGAGGGCTGAGTAAAAATGGATGATGACATCCTTAGAGCTAGACACAATCCCTTTTTTATAAGCTGTATAAATAGAAGGACTATCTTAATACAATGGACACATGATGGTCAAAATTGAGATCACTGTCCACACAAGTTCCCAAATGCCAAACAAATGGGTCAAATATTAGGCGCATATTGTCAAAGTCATAGTTCCCCGGGGTAGATGACTTCACAAAGGATAACAATAATGCATTTTTTGGCATTTAATTTCAGTCCATAATTTTCACACTAGTTATTTATCTGGGATAAACCTTACTGCAGGATTGCTGAGTGATTTGGGGATTCAATGACTGCTCCTAGCTTGCAGCCATCTGCAAATTTAGATGGCAACAGCCCTTTGGCATTGGCTTTTACTTCAGAAAAGTAGATGCCAAACAGGAAAAGTCCCATCACAGAACCCTGGGGGACTCCATTTGTGAATGGTCTCTTTGTGGAGGTAACTTTCTCTGTTTTTATTATCTGCAGCCTATATGTGAGCCAGCTGGCAATTCAGCAGGCATCATTGGGGTTTATATACAATTTGTTTAGCTTTTTTGCTATGCCTAAGTGAGAACTATGTCAAAAGCTTTGATCAGTAATTGTACATTGTGAAATGCATCATAACAATCTGCATGTCTTGGCCAGTGAAACACTATCCTAACACTGCCGTGGCAACTCTATGGTTAAAGAAGCATGGATAAGGCAACGTGTTGCTGCTAGTTCTTTGTACAGAGAAAAACTGCAACAAAATAAAAAAAAATGTGTGATGGCAGAAATATGCAAAAGGAAGAGAAAATATATTGTATGAATGACACTTGTTATTAATCTGGCATAGTTTAGAAAGGCTATAACAGTATAGAACATGCAAGAGTCTGCGATGCTAAAATTGAAGTACCTATAATCTTACAAAAAATGCTTGTGATCAGCTACAAAACTAAGTTAATAAACACAGTAAGAATAAAAAACCTTGGGCACTGATAAAAGCTGAAGAAATGTCAAAGCACAGCTCTTTAATATAGATAATTCTAAATTAAACAGTAAAGTGCATCCAGGAATACTTACAGATAATATATTAAAAACTGTCACTTTAGGGGAAACTTGAAGTGAAGCATGTCAGCAGATGCAGATCAAATGCCAGCAGCAGTGGTTATTACTGTGATTTCACTGAGCAGATGACCAAACAGTTGTGTCTATAATTAGATTGCTGTTAGGGGTATAAGAAATGCTCTGCAGTGAGTGATGAGCTGGTGAATAACATGTAAGTCAATTACAAATACCTGATTGCTGTGCTTTAAGGGAATAATTTCATCAGAACATGATAAGCATTCTGTCCTAATGAAAGAGTTTATGCAGTTCACAATATTAACTTCAGGACGGCCTTCTCTGTCAGGTCACTGACTCCTATTAATAAAAACTGGCAGCCCTTGTATAACAAAAAGAGGTTCTATATAAAATATTTTCCAAATATGCTTTGTTGTCTGGCTACCTCTTAGAAAGCCTGAGTGCACCAAGCTAAGTCAGGAAACTCAGTGACTTTAGTAATGAAATAACCACACTGACTTAATTCTTCAAAATAATGAATGCACTTGTACAAAGTGAAGTTTGCTCAGTGGTTCTTGGATTAATATGTCATGCCGTGTAATGCCACTAGCTGAAATTCTATACAGTATAACCTAGAGGGGAGGAAAAGGAGTGGCTCTACATGCTGACAGTAAGAAAAAGGAATAGAGATAGGCATTATTTTATATAAATGTTGAAATGGGTATGGTAGAAGAAAACAGAAGATTCTGAAAATATGCTATATCAAGATTGTACAGTTTAAAAGTGTAGTCATGGCTTAAATGGGATATTCTTTATCAGGGTAGCGGAATAGAGTGAAAGTTAAACTGTATGTGGCATGTCACTACAGAATATAAAGCAAAGATGCCCTGTTTAAATTCCAAACAAAAAAGAATTTTGAATGGTTCAATACTTCAAGAGTTTATTTCTTAAGAAAATGTTTCATTGTAATACAAGATCCATTTCTACATATTTAGAAATCAGTGTTAAGTACATATTACATTTTAAAAGTGTGCCTCCAGAAGTAACAGCTATGTTTGGAAATAGTAGCTCCAATCTAAGCAAAAGCATTGATTCTGTTTGGCTACATCTTAGCTTTCCTTAGCAAGGAAAAATAAAATGAAAACACTCAAGAATGTAAAGTTGGGGGGCGTGGCCAAGGATGAACACAGGATAGCAGCAGATTTCTTCAGCTCCACCAACTTAACTGCACTGACAGGAAATAATTACTTTAAAAATCAACTAATGAAATAATTTTCTTTCTAAATACGTTTGGAATATCAGTTTCTTGAATAATATCTAAAAAAGAAAGAAAATTTCAATAATTTTCCTGTCAGAAATCATCTTGGAAATTTCTCTTTCATCACCTCTGTTCAAAATGAGTTCCAGTAAGGCAAACAGTCAGGATTCCAGCATCAAGAAAGAGCTTCAGTCTCTGATATCTACTATTTAGCAACTAACAACCAAAATGGACAAACTGGATACTAAAATTGATAACTTCATAGAAAAAACTACAAAACAAATGGATTTGTTACATCAAGACTTGCAACAACAGAAGGCTCAGATTACAGGCATAGAAGAGACTGTAAATGATATGGAGAACAGAATCCAGGAAGTAGAAATTAACATTGAGTTTTTGCTGAAGCAGAACACACACCTACAATCCAAACTTGATGACCTGGAAAACAGATCTAGACGCAATAATATTAGGATCTTTGGACTGCCAGAAAATATAGAAGGTAACAACATTACTTCCTTTTTAAATACTTGGCTTCCCAAAACTTTAGACTTGTCAGAAGCATTTTCTTTTGATATTGAAAGAGCCCATAGGTCCTTATCTAATTTTAACTCTAACAAAAAGTATCCTAGATCAGTTATAGTAAGATTTTTATCATCTTATGACAAGGAGATGGTATTAAAATCTGCATGGGCTAAAGCACCTATTAAAATTAATGAGGCAACTGTGCGTTTTGACAATGACTATTCTTCCTTGGTAATAACTAAAAGAAAATTTTGCCATTAATAAGAGAGCTTAAGAAAGCACAGTTCAAAACTTACCTTTTATTTCCTGCCAAACTAAAAATCTTTTTACCTGATGGCCCTAGAATTTTTGAAGACTTGGACTCTGCTTTGCTGTATATTAAAAATAAGATATTAGATAAAATAGAAGATATGGGATGGGCAAGTCCTTCGTTAAAGAGGATGGCAACAGGAACTTCTTGGAAGACTTCAGAGAAGCAAAAAAGACTAAAAAACAAATGACATGTTCTATATATTTTTTTTTCCTTCTCTCTTAATCTCTTCAAATACAGTTACTGCATCTCCAGAAAGCCACAAATATTTTAAAGATTTATTCAAAGTTATTTTCTGTGTGCAAAGAACTGTTTTTGTTTCATAAATAGTCAAACTCTCTGAGGAACAAATAACATGCTATCAATCAACTTGTTTCTCTTTGTGATAAAGAGACCTAAGGTTAGTAATTTGATACATTTTCTTTCTCTTCCTGTTTTAAATAATGGCATTCTTTATAAACTATGCATTTAGTGAGGGGTGGGGAGGGCAAGGAGAGAAGTATGATGTAAAATATGGAAAAAGTGAAATAATAACGTATTAGTTCTTTAAAACTATATATGCTGTTTAAACACTGTTGCTAAATATTATATCATGACTTTATTGCTTATACATGATTACAAATAATATGTCATGATATAATTGCAAATAATTAGAGCTAAAATAGCTGTAAGTAATATGTTTCATGTTTAACTTTATTAATACAAACAGCAAGTAATATTTCTTTGTAGATACTCTTTGTAGCTTCCTTTTTTTCTTTCTTCTCTCTCTCTCTCTTTCTTTTTTTTCTCTACTCCCTTCCTTTTCTTTTTTTCTCTTTCTCTCTTATAAGTACAGTTATATGCTTCTGATAATACTGATATATGTATATAATAAGATTTGTATGAGAAAATGAAATGGGGTATATAAAAATAAGTTGTATAATATGTTAAATAACTGTAGGCTTGGTTTCACTGTCATAGAGACTGTAATGACTTGTAAAATACTTCGCGAAGGTTTTGCACTGTTTAGTTTCATTTGTATTACTAAATGAATGTCAGTCACTTGTATTTACTAAAATTCCCACCAGAATGTTAAGGGAGACAATTTGGGATGTGGGTTACCTCGTGAATAGTGTCCTCGAGTTGTTTTAAAAGCTTCAACACTCAGAATACATGCAGAGAAGCTGAATGCAGTCATTTTGAACTTTGACCCTGATTTCACACTGACACATCGCAGATTCAAGAAGAACACTGTTCCAGGAAGTAGAACTGCTGTAAATGCGACTTTGTGATGAAAAACAAACTTTATGACATCTAAATGTGAGTTATTCTTTATAACAACTTACTTATTTAAGATGTAATTTATAAAATATGAAAGTTATAATGATTTTAAATGATTCAGTATGCCATAGTAAGCAAGTGAGATATTTTAGAAGGCATAGAAGGTAAAACATATATACACATGTTTTTGAAAGCTTACATGACTGTAACATATTATTGTATATAAATACTTATGATTTAAACATATATAATGTTATAAATCATTTGACTTATCTAATTGACAAGCACAAGTATCATTATGATTATATCTTAGAAGAAACTGTCATGTGACATATTTTAAAGCAGCAGTTCAGATATATAAAATACACATGGCTTTCTTCACAATGATTTATGTATAACTAGGAATTTACATTGCTGTGCAGTATGACTTGTAAACATATGTATGAGTATAAATATTTTATTTACTGGCAATAATAAGTATGAGAAGAAAGCTTTGGTGCAAATAATTTAAAGTTTTTAAAACTGTTAACTGCATTTCTATGGCAGAAAGTAGGAATACCCTAATATATGTAATGTCTGAACCATTATAGCCTAAGTTATTGAATCCAAATGAACATAAGAACTTATTTTTACAAACTTTTAATAAACTAATATATAGAGATATGCCCCTTTTTTTTTTTTTTTTTTTTTCCCCTCTCTCTCTTCCTTTCTCTCTCTCTCTCTCTCTCTTCTCGGTTCCCATTATCAAGTTTATTAGAATGCTATTTTGATTATGAGTGTATTTTACAAAATAGATGTACATAGTAATATGAGCTGTTTCTAAATGTTCTTATTTGTTTATATGAAGCTGATTTATAAATTGTTTAGCTTTGTCTTACTAGATAATCTAATTAAATAAGGTTAACTTTAGTTAATAATAGTTAGTATTGAATTGATATGGTGGCAGCTGAGGTACTGCTGCTTAGGATAGAGGGATAACTTGAGTGGTATGTGCTACTCAAAGTTGGAGTTCTTAACTCCAGGCTGGGTGCAATGTTTAATCCTAATATTATTTTCACCTGTTTATTGTTGTTTGTATATAGTTCTGACATCCACAACACATTTTATAAACTTATTGTCACTACAAATAAAAGTGAAGCTTATACAAAATCCCATAAGATTTTCAATAAATACAGCTATAATTAATGGTACACCTAAAGGAGGAGGTATAATATAATTTATTTTGTTAATTGTTATTCTGATTATATGTTTTATATGTTTATAAAAGCTAAATGATTTCTCTAAAAGGAATTTCTTTAAACATTAATGGACTGAATAACCCATGTAAAAGGGCAAGGTTAATGAGATACATTAATTTGCATAGGGCCAACTTAGTATTCCTTCAAGAAACACATCTCCTGAAAAAAGATATTGATAATTTAGCCACTAATAAATATACAGTCTTGGTTAATTCAGAACACACTCAGAAAAAAAGAGGAGTGGCTATTTTATGGAATAAAAGTATGCCCATACCTAAAACTATTAAGTCTTATAAAGATGATAAAGGAATGTTTTGTATGGTTACAATACAGATTAATGGAAAGACATATACATTAATCAATGTATATTGGATACCAGGAGTTGGCATTAATACAGTGAAACACCATCTCAATAAGATCATATCATTTTCTATAGGAGATATTATTTTAGCAGGTGACTTTAATTGTATCCTACATGAAAAGATACTACTACTATAGGAAAAAGGAAAATTACATCTAATGCAAAACATTTAAAGGATTTTGTTAATTTATATCATTTGAATGATATTAATAATCAGATAGACTCAAAATCATTACCATACACTTTTTTTCTAACAGATATAAAACTTATTCAAAAATAGATAGAGTCTTTATTTCTAACCAGATGGTTACAGACTTAATTAATTCTAAAATCATTTTGTGTCCTATATCAGATCATAATTCAATTGTCTTTGAGTTTATGATAAAAAGTACTTACAATGTTCAGATCAAAAGGATAACAGCATGCTTAACTCAACTAAAAGACTATAAAGATTATATACTTTCAGAAGTGCAACATTTTTTAGACTTAAACAATACACCTGAAGTCTCCATTGTTTATGTTTGGGATGCTTTAAAATCATATTTATATGGACAAAGTATCAGATGGTATAATAATAAAAGGAAATCTTGGGACAAGGAATTACTAGATATTCAAAGCAAATTAGACTCATACAAACATAATAATAAAGAAAATATTATGGACAAAAAAGTCATTGAAGAAATAAATAAATTAAATGAGAAATACAAAGAAATTTTAACTCATAAAGTTAAAATAACATTATAGAAATATAAGTTTTTGTCTTACTCAATAAGTCCCAAATACTTACATAGACTTAAAAATAAAACAAAAAGGTTGAATAAACAAAATCATATCAAAGAAATTTTCTCTCCAAGGAAAAAGAAGAATGTTTCTAGTTTACCAGAAATATTAGATGAATTTAGAAATCACTTTCACAAAATTAATCATAATAACATTAACATGGAGCCTAAAGATAAAATAAAGAAATGTATAACTACAAACATGAACAAAAAACTTAATAAACAACAGACTAAACTAATGGATAAAAATATTTCATATACAGAGGTTATTACACAAATAAACAAGCTTAAATCAAACAAAGCACCAGGTAATGATGGTATTATACCAGAGATCTATAAAATTCTACCCAAAAGTACTTACTCATTAATACATAAGGTTTTTATTTTGGCCCAAAATGAATTAACAACTCCCCCATCTTGGCAATACACATTTATTTCACCAATTTTAAAACCCAATAAAGACCCAACCAGATGCACTTCATATAGACTTATTTCATTATTTAATGTTGACTATAAAATGTTTATGAGTATTTTTGCTGATAGATTAAAGACAATCATCCCAGGCATTATAGATATAGACCAGACAGGCTTTATTGTAAATAGAAATACTTTTGATAATATAAGGAGAACTTTAACGTTAATTGATTTTGCAAATAGGAAAAAGAAAGATTTAACACTTATTAGTCTCAATATAAGTTCAGCATTTGATTCAGTAAGTTGGGGCTACTTGTTTGTCTTACTGAAGTGCACAAACTTCTCAGATGCATTTGTAAATCTAATTGAACATCTATATAAAGGAGCATTGGCTTACATTAAGATAGGAACATATGTCTCACAAAAAAATACCCATTTTAAAGGTACAAAACAAGGGTGTCCACTCTCTCCACTATTATTTACTTTAATAATGGAGCCTTGGGCTAATTTGATCAGAAACAGTACTGATATAGAAGGATTTGATATAGATGAAAATACAATATCTAAAATTCAACTTTTTGCAGATGATGTTCTAATTACATCAGCTGGATCTAACTCTTCTATGCAGTCCTTATTTGATAAAATGATGGATTTTAAAAATATCTCTGGTTTAATATTCAATGAAGAAAAAACTAAAATATTACCAATATACACACGAAAAAATGTCCTCATTAATGATTTTAACAAATATATACCCAACTCAGGTCAGATAACTTACTTAGGTATAATATTAACTAAAGATATCAAATCTATTATACATAATAATTATAGTACCTGTCTTCTTAATATACAAAATCTTTTCAATAGCTGGAACAATATGTTTTTTACCATGGAAGAGAGACTCACAATTATTAAAATGATAGTATTCCCTAAGATATTATATTTAATACAATCAATGATACTCCCACCTACAAAAATAATTATTAAGAAATTGAATTCACTAATGTTAAATTTCTTATGGGCACCTAATAGACCTAGGATTGCATTAAAGAAACATACTAATAGCTGGTCTCAAGGGGGCATTTCATTTCCAGACTTTAATCTATATACTATGTCTTCTATTATAAACGTTATTACTTTGTTAATAGATCAGTTATATGTTGCAAGATGGAAAGATTATTGGGAACTAATTAGTATTCACTTCATGAAAATCTCTTTAATACATAAAAATATTATTGTAAATAACCCCATGTTATGGTTACTAAAAGAATTTTGTACTTCATCCATTACATCAAAATATGTAGTTAGTTACCCAATAAACATTATTATCAGTTATCGTAATTTTATATTCATGCATCCTAAGTATAAGGAATGGAATTTTATTCTATTCCCTATAATGTATACACAAGGTATGCTTTTGTCAACCACCTCTGAAAGAACTCTTTTAGTCACAGAGAATGATCTAAAGTATTGGTATCAGTTGCTGTCTGATAATAAAGTAAACAATTTAGACTTCTTAAAGCAAGAATTTGATTTGAGAGAAACATGTTGGTTAGAAATTCAGACTTTTAGACAACATCTTATTAATAAAATTGATTTAATGTCTTTAACAGTTAAAGAATCTGTTCCAATACTGATTGATTACTTGATATTAAATTTACAACATAGAGTTTCTGATAAAGGTAAGCTCTCATACATACATAAAATTATCAGAGAAGAAACTCATTACAGTTCAGATACCTATTGGAATTATTTCATTTCCATTAATGGTGAATCACCAAAACAACAAGATAAACAATATATATTGGAATCTGCTTATAAAACTACTTCTTCCATTAATTGGAGACTTTTTACTTGGAAATTTTTACATAGATCCTTCTATACACCTTTAATGATGAATAAAATAAATAATAAAGACAACGTATGTAAAAGATGTAATGTAGAAATAAATGCTGATTGGGCACATATGTTTTATGACTGTATAAAATTGAAGGAATATTGGAAATTAATCAATGATTTTTTGCAGGCCCTTTTCACAGATAATTTTATTGTTTCTAAATCACTTATATTATTTAACACACCTGTTCCTAAAAGTGTTAAAAAAGTTAAACTTCCCTTATTATGGTCTATTCTAGCAGTGGCTAGAAAAATAATAACCAGAAATTGGATTTCAGATACCCCTCCTTCATTTAATGAATTTAAAAATGTTATGACTGAAGTGTGTCATATGGAATTGATGACAATAAAATCAAGAACTACTAGAAAAACATCTTATTATATTATATGGGATACTTTACAAAACCTGTTAAAAAAATTTTAGTCTCAATAGCATGACATTATAGTTTAATCAATTGATTTGATTTGTAGTGGATGTCTTTGTAAATACTTTGGTTATTTTATTGAATGTTATAACTATTTCTATTTTAATTGCTTGTATAAAATTGTTATGATATTTATTTTGTATGTTAAAAACAATAAACTTGTTTTAAAAAAAAAAAAGAATGTAAAGTTCAAGAAAGGAAATAATATGGAGAAACCTCTCTTGTGTAACACTGGTCTGTGTAAAGTATTGTTTGCATTCTTTGCATTATAAAGATTTCTACAGTATGAGCAAGTTAAACATAAAAATCCCACTCTATCATACTCATTACTGCGGCATAATGGAAGACGGCATGTGATACAGGTAATCCACTGAATCCAGGAGCTAAAGTGCTGGATAATGCCAGGTAGAACTTCTCAGTCTTGATCCCTTGTCATACATGTTGGATCACCATGGTGCCACTCTTTTCCTACAGTAGGATACAGGTTGGCAGTATATTTTAATAAATTAGAGTAGCGCAGATGCAGGAGGATCCTAGACCTGTGGAAGCACTAGGAGACATTGAACTACTTGCAACACATACAATGCAAACTAATCACAAAACTAAAAATGTCTGCTGATCCTTGCAAAAGCAGACCATCTACATTACTAGAGGCCCACCACTATAATATCTTCCATGAAGTTCCAACATGTACTCAGCTTCTTCACCATGCACCCCCCACCTTTCTCACTTTTTCCTTCTAAACTGGCTATTTAGTGGAATACTTATTTCATTTTCAGGATGCCTCTCTTTGGGATAGGTCCTAATTGGACAGTTCTCTTAGGCAATTGCTGAGCACCTACAGAAATGGAAACAAACAGTAGAGTCGGTTGGTGATGTCTATTTGTCCACTAGCATGTAAATCCCTTCTGCCTTATAGCATGCAAGGGAGGTGCTATGAGTTTTGTGATTTGTAAAATGACAGCATCATGTTATATTATCACAAAATGATGTTTAGGTGACTTAATTTTGCAGTTCCACAGTTTATTTTAAATCTAACTTGTTTCCACTTTGCAAGCATATTTTGATTGTTGTGAAACAAATGAAACTATTCATACAGGAGCTGCGTGTTTGCCATATTACATTGTATTACATAAACATCTTACTTTGAGGGTACCTCTGCAGTGGGTGAGAGCCCCATAATCTCCTTTCAGGAATCCCTGTACTAGGTACAGTTCTTTTACTTATTAATTACTGTAATCAGTAGGCACATTCATGCCTTAGAATTGTGTGTGCCATGGTAATGCATGCCAGGCTGAGACAGAATGCCCCTGTCTACAATCCTGTGTTCTTTAGAAACAGAAAAAACACCTATTTTAAAGGAATTGAAAACATTACTCTAAAATGGCATGTCCCACCTTAAATGTTTGAGAAGGAGACCAGAACACAATTCTTCAGCTCTCCACTGACGGCAAGCTCAGCCTTGGTTAATCAGGATTAAGTTCACTCCACCACATGATGATGACCCAGAACTGCCCTTGTACTACTGATGGACAGATGCAGTTTCTAAAGACTTTATCCATTGCATGGGTCCCAACAATGGTATTATCACAGTTATTCTCATTAGGGGCAATATATAATTATCAACCATGAGATGGGTTAGGCCAATCTATAACCAAATGGGATAGGTTATTTTGAGCAGCAAAAGGAATACTGGCAGGCTTAAAATGGCCCAAAGGGCAGCCAACCTAGTACTTACCTGTGAACCTATTGAAGCTGCCAGTGCAACAATCAGGCTGTGGCAGGCAGTGGTTCCAGACATCATTCATGCCTTATGTTAAAAAGCACCATGATATGCAACACCGTTTGGGAGGTACAGCACCATACTGATGCTAGCCTTATATCTTTTATCAATAACTCTCTGACATTAAAGGAAAATGCTAACTGTGATGTATATGTTAACAGTAACTATCCTGAACAAACAGAAATTTGTAGTAAATAATCCAAATTATACTTCTGTTAGCTGTAACGCTGTAATATACAGTAACCACAATGATTCAGACTCTGCTTAACTGCTCACAATACTACAACATGATTTACAGTAAGGCAGCATCAGCATATGCATACTTATGCCACATACAATGACATTCAATACAGCATACCTCTATATACAGGTACCACACTACTAAATTATGTTACAATACTTACATTCTATATTAACATCTGTTGTAGTAGATGGAGGAGAATGTTGGTTTTATTCCAAAACTGTGAAAAAGATAACCTAGTCATGCATTTCTCTTATATCAAAGAGATACATAAAAAGTTTTACTATTCATGTATTTTAGAGCTGCTATGCTCTTGCCTCATAGTAGAGCATGTACAATGTTCATCAGAAAGGAGTGTTGAGAAACTCTTCAGTTTTGAAAGCTTAAAGCACTTCTTGTTTTTACCCAAAAAAGGCATACTGAAGTGTTTACTGACTTTTAAAGCTGTGGTGTAGCCCTAGCTTCTGTGTGGCAGTTCTGTTTCACAGTTTTCATTGTTATACATGAATAGTAATGTATGCTCAATCCAGCTTTCTCCATTATAGCTGTAGAGGTTATTGTATTGTAATAATAAACAGAAAGTGCAGCCTTTAAAACGCTGACCACACAGCAAAGGGAATGGACAGCACTGCAAGTTTAGCCCTGGTGGGGTACATAATTTATTACTATGCCTTAAGATGAGGTATATGAGGTGGTTGGTGCTGTACCTTAAAACAACAGGCACTAAGTTAATAAAATGATAATACAATAGTTATCTTTTTATATAAGAAAATGTTTATTAATTTAACATATTCACAATATATACACAGAAAGTAAGAAATTCAACATCACATATTGTTATACAATGATAGGAATACAATGAATCATCAAGGT
The DNA here is from genome assembly GCF_019279795.1 of Protopterus annectens. Lineage (NCBI taxonomy): Eukaryota > Metazoa > Chordata > Ceratodontiformes > Protopteridae > Protopterus > Protopterus annectens. Next base: position 1,403,098,594 of record NC_056743.1, on the reverse strand, counting down.
AATATTATAAAATTAACACATTAAGAGTCTTGGTATTTCAATAGCAACATTTCAAGGTTATCCCAACCACTAAAAGTCTTAGTATGTTTTATAGATATTATTTTCTTCACTTCTTTTTCAGTTTGGTACAGTATTACTATTAAATTTAAAAATTCTTGAACATAGGAACTGAGTTCAATTTTCAGTTTTTTTGTAATAACTTTTCTAGCAATTGTCAAGAGAGCCAAAAAATGTTTTGCTTTTTGGCTTTTACAGATACATTCATTAGTATTGCTGATCTAGTTAAAGAACAATTATCAGACCGTAACCCCCTAAAAAAATACTGCAGGATTCAAGAAACTCCGTGTAGGCTCCATGTAACGTCTACATGGAGTGTTTCCATGTACACAAAGTTGTGCCTGTGGCAGTGCCACACAAATCATATTAATGTAATGAGGCATGCTTATGTCAGCAAAACCTCTTTGAGAATGTGGATAGCATTTCTGTGTAAGGTTGCTTTCTGCAGCACAGCAATCAGATGACTCAACCTCTTAAAGCAAGACATCTGTTCAACGCTATAAATAATGGTGTGACAAAGCCCAAAAAATAGAAGCAATGTTTATATACTGCTCTTACAAGCTTCACACATTGATAGAATAACAGGTTTTGCAGTAGCATGAATGTTCCAAAAGGTATGAAATCTGAATCTCGAATGTCTGACATTAATTTCTGAATTCAATCCGCAATGATTTGCCAGTGATTTACCAAAACCCCACACATTTTAATAAAGGAAAATCATACAAGGGACCATGTTATAGATATGTTATTCTGGATTTATTAATGTCATATATTTTATTGTTTTTCATTTCTCTCTCTCTCTCCTTTTTTTTTCACATTTACCCAATGCTTACCTCATTTGCACATTCTGCAGTTGTTATATTTTCACATGTTTGCATGATACTTAGCTCATTCTCCCTACTGGACTACCCATGTATCAGACATGACCCAGACCGACAAAAATAGAAACTGGATGCATTCAATTAATACCACTGGGCATTGTGCAAACCCGGCAAGTGAGGACACCCTGCACTAACACTATCAAGTTAACAATGAATACTAATATAGGGGATGTCATGTAACTAATCCTATGGCTATAGGTGGTAAGTCTAGGTCTGCAGTGCAAATGATGCTGAGTTCTAGTACAGGTGAGCAAACTTTTCTTTTACTGTGTTGACATTGTAGATTATACAAATGAACTGCATCACAGACAAGTGTTTCCTCAATCTTCTTGTGGCAAGAGCTGTAAGTTTTGGACTACTGTACACATGGTCCTGGGTTTGAAATCTGCATATGCCATACACTTTTAATGTTCCACATCATGTCATATTTACTCTCACTCATAACACCTGACATAGTGTAGCTGATATTAATATGTACATATATGAGGGCTGAGACACTAATATTGTGTCAATTATTTTTAACTATTGATTTATATGGCTATTGTGCATATACTATGAAAAGTATGACTGTGGGTATAATGTGCACTGTGTTCATGCAAGTAGATTTCTGCAATCCCATTTGAATAACAGAGCTACATAAGTAGCTGTATATCAAATATCCATGGAATTGCATTTCTTCTTTTTTTCTTTTTTTTTATTGTCCACTGTGGCACATTGCTTACCATCCCTTGAACAGATGCACCCTGACATACTGTGTTTGTGTGATGACAAGTGGCACCCAGCTTTTTCAAATGTAGCAAACACAGGACAGTGTGCACTCTCAGTAAGTTCAATACATGCAATTGGTGGGAAAACATGTATTTAAAGTGGAATTGGTGAGGAATGCTTAATAGTCATTGAGCATGATATTTAGGAAACATGGCTGGTGTTGGAGAGGGTGTGCACTTTTGAGTGAAGCATTGGAGTGTTCAGGAGTCCAAAGGTTTTGTTGGATTCCTAGTTAAGGAGCATGGTCTACAGAGACTACTCAGTTTCTCAGTATAAAACTGAGGCCTGGACTAGTTTGGCTAGGGCTTTGACCAGTTCAACAGATACCCCACTCGCTGGTGAGCAGTGTCATCATCATTATGATGATCTCTGTAGGAGGAAGAGGGATACCCTTGATCAATGTATCAGGGAATGCAGAGTAGGGAACACTCCACAGATGCATAAGTATAAAATGCATTGACCAATAGTAAAAGTTACAGTTCAATATAGTCAATGGCATTATGTTTTGTATTCATTTCCACAGCTGCTGAAGAAAGGGCCTCGAATGTGAAGTCTCATGGGGTGCACCTGGCAAGGATGAGGGAAGCATGTGGTATGTATGCATATAAAAAGTACTGTTACTGTAGCTTTATCTGTTAAAGACAGATTACTTGTTATTTCAGACAGTTGTATATAATTGGCCATGCATATCTTAAATGTAAAAGAAAGTATGTATAGCTTACTCTGTAACACAAACCAACCATTTCACATTCTTAAATAACAATGAGCAGGCATGTATAAAGTGTAAAAGGACAGTATGCATGCATTAGTCTGTAGTCCAAAAGAAAAGTACAGTATTACAGTAGTCAGCGGTTGTGAGTTCAAAGACCATAGTTCCCAAATATACAATAGTGTTATGTTTTCAGCATTATATACACTATACTGTTAGCTAATCATCATTATAGCAAGTTACTTTCAGATCTAAATACCTCTGGCATGACTGGCCTGCTCTCAAGTGTAAGTATGCATATGTATAATATATGTACACAAGAATGATTGCTGGTTGCAGTCAGATCAGTACTACTGGCTCCATCTGTTAGTAACTGAGTGGTCTTCAAAGTAATAAGAAAATGTCTTAGAATTCTGTAGTGTTAAAAGTAAAACATAACAGAATAGAGTGAAATAATTGTAAAAAGCGTTAGTATATTAACTATGAAGTTAGTAATGTTTTCCTGTTTTTCTATCTTTTCTTCCTTTGTTATTGTTTAATTTGCTTTCATTTTATTATGCATAATTTTATATTTCTTTGTTTTAATTTATTTTTGATTTTATATTTGCTGTTATATAATTTGTTTTTATTTTTGTTATTAATATGTTTAATGTTTATTTTTATTTGTTCATGTATTTATTTTTTATGGGTCTATTATTTTTTCATTTTTTTTATTTTATAATTGTATTTTCATTTTTTTTATTACTACAGCACAGCAGGGTAGGCAGGTCCTCCATGATCTTACTCTCACACCACAGGCTACATCACTGAGGCCCAGCACATCTGTGCTGCAGTCTGGCAGCACCTCTTCTACTCCCCCTGCACTACCTGGGCCCTCAGGTAGTTCTGCCACAGTGGATAGACCTGTAGTCCCCACTGGGAGCAGTGGTTGAGGGGGTGCATTTATCACCCAGAATGAGTTGCCAGGTATGGTGTATAGGATTGTGCACTGCACAGTGGACACACACCAATGCTGGATGAAGCACCTGCTCTTTGTCCAGGTACAGAGTACCCATTGAAGATGCACACATCAGTCACTGCAGCCACCAGTGCAGTGAGGAGACAGTGGTGACAGTCCAATGGTTGAGGACTTGATTCCCACTGTCTCTCATCCTGATGTCCATGAGACTTTGATTTCCCTACCCTTACCCCAAACATGGTGTTCACCCCCACTCTTGTGTCCTTCACCATCCCTGTATCTTGTCTTGTATGTCCTGTCTGACAACAATTGCTTCCTCACCTTGCCAACTTGCTTGCCCCAGACATGCCTATGTCCCTTCCCCAGTATTCATCTCTCACCAAAAAAAGGGGCACCTGTCCCAAAAAAAATTTCATCCCATACATAGCTCTCCATTTTGCACATGTGTCTACTTGGCACATTTGATTTGGTCAAGTTGGCTATACCACATGATTATGTTGTCACCTCTGTCTTTGGAGGTGACAGATCAAATTCAACTAATATTGTATATATCTGATCAGTTTTTACTGTTGAAGAAATGGACAGCTATGGTTCTTTCCTACACCCTACCTGCACATTCCTGCCCTCCTTTCACTTTGTTTTTCCCCTGCTTGCTCCCCATTTCATCACTTTCCTATCTTCCCCATTTATTTTCTTTAAAGAATCATCACTAAGCAATGGTAAAAGTCAGTAATATCAGTAAATATCTGTAAAATTACCATACACAGTTGTAAAATTCATGCCCACACCCCATTTTGGACTCAGTACCATCTGCCTCCAACAACAATGCATTAACCAATACAGAGAGAGAGAGAGTCAGTTCTTTAGCAGGTGTATTTTATACAATCCATATTTTATAGGTTCATAGGTAGGTACTAGGCTATTGGCCCTGGGGGCTATACAAGCCCAGCCAAAAAGGTATCCTGGCTTTTGCCACAGAAGAAAATTATTTTCCTGTGCCACTGTTGAGCAGAGCCACAGAAGTGATCCTCGGGGTGAATTTCCTATTTCCCGTCCAATCATCAAGATTTTTTTTGAAGAGTGCTAATAAGGAGCTTTGTTTGATATAGATAGGAAGTTTATTCCAGAGTATGGAAAGTCTATGGGACAAGAATCTATCCTTCCAGCATGTTCTGTTTATTGTGGTGACAAGGTGTATGTCCCTAGAGTGTGTAGCTTTGAAGGATTGGGATTTCTTTAAGTGGAGCATGTCCAACAGCTCTGGCTTTGACATATCTTTGTATGTTAGGCAGAGATCACCTCTGAGTAGGCAATATGCAACGGAGTAAAGCTGGAGATTTTTGAGATGGTCTGCATAGGGCATCTGTTTGAGGCTAGTAATCCTCTTTGTGAGGTATTTCTGTGGCCTTTCCAGTTGTTATAGATGTCTTGTGAGGTACATACCAAAAGGGGTGTTGTACTCTATAATGGGTCTAATGAGTGATGAGTAGAGGGGAACAATGACCTCTTTTTTTCTGGATGAGAAACCTTTTGTGATGAGGTTTGCCACATAGAAGGATTTCCTGACTACTGTGGCGATGTGATTATCAAAGTAGAGACTACTGTCCACCTGTGTCCCAAGGTCTCTTATCACACTTTCGGTCTTAAGTATACTACCGCCTATGTTGTAGTTCATGGCTACAGAGTTTTTACCAAAGGGGATGACAATGCACTTTTTGGTATTGAGCTTGAGGCCATGGCTTTGACACCAGGCATCTGTCTCAGTGAGACCCTTTTGTAGGATGTCTGCATCGTTAGGAGTTTCGATTATGGCTCCTAGTTTGCAGTCATCAGCAAACTTCATTAGCCAAAGACCTTCTGTGTTAGCCTGTACTTCAGAGAAGTAGATACCAAATAGGAGAGGACCCAGGACTGAACCCTGTGGTACTCCACTTGTCACTGGTCTGACATTGGATTTGGAGTCTGCTACTTTCACAGTGTGGGTTCTGTCAGTGAGCCAGTTGGCAACCCATCTTGTGACATAGGAATTTATACATAGTTTAGTGAGTTTATCTATAATTCCAGAGTGGGGAGTGGTGTCAAAAGCCTTGGCAAGATCTAGATAGGCTGTGTGAACTACCTTACCCTCATCTACAGCTTTGGTGACTGCTTCAAAGAAGTCTATCAGGTTTGGGAGACATGATCTGCCTTTTACAAACCCGAACTGGGTGGGGTCCAGAGTTTGGAGATTACCAATGTCTTTGTTTATAAGTTCCATGATGATATGTTCCATCGCCTTGCAGACCAGGCTTGTCAGACTAATGGGGCAGTAGTTCCTGGGGTCTGTGGTGGCTCCCCCCTTGTGGAGTGGGATAACAGTCACTGTGCACCATTCAGCAGGCACAAAGCCTGAGGTGAGGCTATGACTGAACATGATACATAGGTGGTGTGCCAGTTCATTCTGTAGTTCATGTAGAACACAGCCTGGGATGTTGTCTGGTCCCATGGATGCTGTGTTCTTTGCTTTGGAGAGTGTGGTTTTTACCTGTGCAGCCATGATTACAGGAACTTTGCATTTTTCTGGTATAGAGTTGGGCTCTTTAGGGGATGAGAAGGGGTAAAGTTAGCACTGAACCTATCTGCCAGGATGTTGGCAATATCAGTTGGGTCTGTATATTTACTTATCTTGATAAAGCTTGGTATTGAGACCAAGCAAAAGCACTTGATTTCAACTTTTTTTGGTACAAATGAATGATTTTCGCTGAATAGTGAAGTTTTTAATGCCTTATACAAGACAAGAGGAATAAAGTTTTTTCCATTTCAACGTTTCTCCAATGGTCTGGTTCTTCTAACAGTGGAAGTGTTGCTTTGGTGTACATTGCTTCATTTTCATTTTATTATCTGTATATTTAGTGCCATTGTGCTGTACCTCAGAGGAGATCTGAGTGTTGCCATTGAGATTCTTGACATAGCTATAGAATGCTTTGTGGTTGTCTTTAGAATGAGTGGTGATTTTATTTTCGTAACTAGCTTTGGAGGATTTTATCAGGGATCACAGCTTCTTACTGAGGCTGACTAGGGAGCTCCTCCACTCATGGGATTTTACTGTCTTTTGCAACAGTTTCTTCCTTCTGTTGTACAGTTTGTTTATGGCAGGGGACCACCAGATTGGCTTCCTTTTTTGGAGGATAGAGTCTTGGTTCTGTTTGGGATAGCACAATCCATGCACTCGTGTAATTGCTTATAAATTGCAATTGTGTAGGATTCAGTAGTCGTAACTGTATTGTCCAACTGCATGGGTGTCATGAAGTTCAACACTTCTGTCCTAAGAAGCAAGAAGTTGGCTTTGGAGAAATTTTTTACCATGGTTTCCTTAATGGGGGGTGGGGGCAGGATGTGGATATCTAGGGTAATTAGCTTATGGTCAGATCAGACCAATGAGGCATTGACTTCAGGTGTGGAACATCAGTCACTCATGTTGGTAATGACTAGATCTAGGATATTGCTGTCCCTGGTGGGGGTGTGGATAAGTCAATCCAGGGCACTGGAGTTTATGAATTCCTGAAAGCATTGAGCAAAGGAGTTGGTACATGAGTAGTTTTCACAGTTAATGGTGGGGTAGTTGAAATCACCCATTATTAGGGTGTTTGGTTGAACCCTAATATTTTCGAGTACATCAAGAAAAGAGGAGTGGGAATTCTGGGGCATGGTGGGGGATCTGTAGCAAGCTACAATTTGGATTGCAGTTTTGCCCAGAGTTAGTTGGGCAAAATATATTATGTTTATATTTACCCTTTATACTCCCAAGTGCTTGCTCCTTATATCACCAATGTCATATTTTCAACATCAACTGTGTATGAAGCATCATTGCACGATAGACATTAATGTTCTATAAAGCCTTATTGTGCAATCCCTATTTATTTTTATAAAGCATGTGTGCCATGCTGTGCATTGTGCAGCCTTCCTAAACAAAGCAAATAAAAATGTTAATAAATAACAGAAATGAGAATAGTAGTGAATAGTATTAGCTACAACTTTATTTGGAACCAGCTCTATGTGGCCAAACAAGAATTTATCACTGGCTGAAATCAATTACTATCTGCAGCCAAAGATTCAGTTAAGTTGCAAGTGTATGCAACAGCAGTGAAGTCTACAATGTTCTATTCACTGTGTAAAATACATGTGCTGCTCAACTGACAATGTAGCATTATCTGTTAATGAATTGATCCAAACATGTTTTGGTTCAGATGGTACTGGGTTCAAATACAGGTGTGTATAACAGTTTCACATAAGTTTATGTGTAAAACAAAATATAAATTGGAATACTTATGAATCTGTGTCATCATTTTTGTGGAACATGTTAGTGGTTTCAAATGCATGTTTATAAAGAAGCTGTAATTGCTTTTCCTTTAGGCATGCATCATGCGATGCACACCATCATGCATCATCTCACACCATTGCTCACAGATTCTCTAAAGAAAAGAAATGGGGGAGACAAGAAAGTAATGAAAGGGGGAGCAAGCAGGGAGAAAAGCAAAATGAAAGTAGGGCAGGAATGTACTGGAAGAGTGTAGGAAAAAAACATAGTTTTCCACTTCTGCAACAGCAAAACCTGATAATTTATTAATTTAACATTTGTTTACCAGGAAAGTCCAACTTGGAACGAATCCAATTTTCAGTGGAGGCCAGGGAAAAAATGCTCCAGATGCATGTTTTTGTAAAGTGGGAGGAAAACGGGACACCCACAGGAAACCGACACAAATGCAGGGAGGACATGCAGATTCCACACAGAAGGCACTCCAGTCAAAAATCGAACCAGAGAACCTGTTTCTGTGAGGCAACAATGCAACCGCTGCTCCACTGCACCAAATATGAAGATATGAATTAAGCTAATATGAAGAATATTAGCTGAATTTGGATTGTGACCTCCAAACAGAAAGGTGACCACAACACAATCAAGTTGTATAGCCAATTATATCAAATCAAGTGGTATGAAGACACTGGTGTGAAATGGAAAGGTATGCTTGGGCCAATATTATTGTTTTGGGACAGGTGCCCCTTTTTTCTTTTTGGCAGAGACAGAGAGGGATGCTGGGGTAGAGACCTAGGTATGTTTAGGGAAGGTAAGGTGTGCAGGTGAAGAAGCAATGGCAGTCAGAGAGGACATACTAGATGAGATACAGAGATGTTGAAGAACAGAAGAGGGGAGTGAATAACATGGCTTGGGAGACGGGGAGACATCAAGAGCCCATGGACATCAAGTTTGGAGACAGTAAAAATTGAGTCCTCACTCAGTGGATTGTCATCACTGTCGTCTTACAGTGTCTGACATCTGTGTCCCCTTCTGTTGCTTGTATTATTCAGAACAATGATGGAGAGTAGTGTCTCCACCCAGCAAAGGTATACACTAACTGTGTGGTGCACAATCCTATGCACAGACCCTGGCAGTTCATCACGGGTGATAAAATCAGTACCTCTGCCACTGTTCCTGAAGGGAACCACTGGCCTATCCTGCAGGGTAGAACTACCTGAGAGCCCAGGTGGTGTATGGACAACAGAGGGGGTGCTACCAGGGTGTGTCCTTGATAGGCTGGGACATTATGCCATAGCCAATGGAGTGGATCAGATGGCTTGTATGGGACAGGCCTACCCTGCTGTGCAGTGGAAGAAAAGGGAAAAAAAGAACATATGGGGAGGGGAAAGAGAAAAAAAAGGGAGAACATTAGCAACATTATAAGTGACATACAAAGCAGTGATACAAGTATTTCACTCTGTTATGTTACCTTTACTATAAACAGTACAAACTGTAAACAAGCTTTGTTATAAAGTTTCTGAATAACCAGATGATAACAGCTTCACACTTTAGTATAGATTTCAGCCAGCAATTCTTGGTGCTCGTATATTGCCCATATGCAGGTTCCAGTTCTACTAATTACATTTTCCAGCAGGCCATTTCTGCCACTGCTTGAGAGGTCTGCAGTTACAGTGCAATAAATATGTAAACATAGCACTTGTTTATTTGGTAATTGTGGTGTTTGAACCCATAACTGACTACTCTCTACTACCGTAGTGCTCTGTATTCCCAGACAGTACTGCATGCATACTTTCTTTTTACAGTTGCGAGATGTATGCTCTGTTTCATAGTACTGTATTCATAGGCCTCATACTGTACTCAACCCTTATGCAATTATTTGACTGAAAACCTCAATTACATCTGTAACTATACAAAGACTGGGCAAGCTGTAGAAACCTGTACAGTTGACAGGTATTACTACATTACATAGCAACTAAGGCCATACCTCACAACCTCTTACAGCCCAAAATGTGGACCAAGCAATAAATACTGGGGGTACAAAGGTGCATAAATAGCACACAAATGTCATTTACTGACTGCAGTCCTAAGTGCTTTGGCTAAGATTTTCAGACAAATGCAATTTATGATAAACAAACCAAAATTATGAAGTAAAAATCTAAACATTCTGCAAAGCACATACAGTTGAGACGTATTACAAAGCAATGTTTAACCTTTAATGTTACAATAATAATACTGTTGTGATACATACATTCCACATGCTGCGCGCATCCATGCCAATCCACTTTCATGAGCTGTAACATTTAGATCATGATCTGCCTCAGGTGTGGAAAAAAAAAGAACAGAATACCATTAAGAATATGAAGCCTGACTGTATGTAGCTTTAAACTATTACAAATAACATCTGAAAGTCATCATTACACATCTGTGGGGTGCCACCAGTCAGATGTTCCTCGATCCAGTAGTCAAAGGTATCCATCCTCCTCATCCTGAGGTCTCAGAAGTGGTTCTTACATTGTTCACCAGTGTGGGGCATACCAATAGCACTGGTCAGAGACAGGGCCAGACTACTCAATGGCTCTGTCCTTGACTGTGATCCATAATACTGCCTCTGCAAGAGCCAGGGCCCATGGTCATTCACTAGGAATCCAACAAACACTCTGGATTCCTGGATACCCCACCTTTGAGCCTTGGGCCCTAAATCTCAAACCCTCTCCAGAAACACCTTCCATGTCTTTCACAAAGTCCAATGTAGAATGATATTTTCCCATTAATGGCACATGTCACATTTACTCAGAGGGGACACATTTTGGTTTGCCAACATTTGAAAATGCTACATGTCGCTTACTGTCATAGGTTCATAGGTTCATAGGTTGGTACTAGGCTATCGACCCTAGGGCCTATGCAAGCCTAGCCATAACAATTCCCTGGATATTTCTTCCCACAATACTTACTTCTCTGGGCCCTTGTCTAGCAGGTCGACTGACATGATCCCCGGGGTGAATTTCCTATCTCCCATGCAATCATCAAGATTCCTTTTGTAGAGGGCCAATGCAGTGCTCTGCTTGACATGTATGGGCAGTCTATTCCAGAGTCTCTGGGTCAGGAACCTATCCCTCCAGCATGTTTTGTTCATTGTGATGACAAGGTTTAGATCCCTGGAGCATGTGGCTCTGAGGGATTGGGATTTCTTTAACTGGAGCATGTCCAATAGCTCAGGGTTTAACATGGCCTTGTATGTTAAGCAGAGATCACCTCTGACTAGACGATATGCCACAGAGTATAGCTGGAGTTTTTTTAGATGGTCAGCATATGGCATCTGCTTTAGGCCTATGATTCTTTTAGTGAGGTATTTCTGTGGCCTTTCCAGCTGTTGCAGATGTCTTGTGAGGTACATACCAAATGGGGCATTATACTCTATATAAGTACAGTGGGACAATGACCTCCATTTTTCTGGATGAAAAGCCCTTAGTGATGAGGTGTGCCACATAGAAGGATTTCCTGACTGTTGTGGCAATGTGGTTATCGAAAGTGAGACCACTGTCCACCTGTGTCCCTAAGTCTCTCATCACACTTTCAGTGTTTAGTGTCCTACCACCTATGTGGTAATTCATGGGTACATGTTTTTTTTACAAAGGGGATAACTATACATTTCTTGACATTAAGCTTGAGCCCATGGCTCTGGCACCAGGCATCTGTTTCTGTAAGGCCCTTTTGTAGAATATCCACATCATTGGGGGATTCAATAATGGCTCCCAGTTTGCAGTCATCTGCAAACTTTGTTAGCCAGAGTCCCTTAGTGTTGGCCTGTACTTCAGAGAAGTAGATGCCAAACAAGAGTGGTCCCAAGACTGAACCCTGAGGTACTCCACTTGTCTCTTGTCTGGAACTGGATTTGGAGTCGGCTACTTTTACAGTCTGGGTTCTGTCAGTAAGCCAGATGGCAACCCATCAAGTGACATAGGGATTTATGCCCAGCTTAGTAAGTTTATCTATGATTCCAGAGTGGGGGATGGTGTTGAAGGCCTTGGCGAGGTCCAGATAGGCTGTGTGGACCACCTTACCCTCATCCACAGCTCTGGAGACTGATTCGAAGAAGTCAATCAGATTCAGCAGACAAGATCGGCCCTTCACAAACCCAAACTGGGTGGGGCACAGTGTTTGAAGGTTGCCAATGTCTTTGTTAATAAGTTCCATTATAATGCGTTCCATGCCCTTCCAGATCAGGCTTGTCAGACTGATGGGATGGTAGTTCCCGGGATCCAAGGCAGATCCTCCCTTGTGGAGCGGGATAACTGTAGCTCTGTGCCACTCAGTGGGCACGAAGCCTGAGGTGAGGCTATGATTAAACATGACACTTAGGTGAGGTGCCAGTTTATTTTGTAGCTCATGTAGTACACAGCCTGGGATGTCATCTGGTCCCATGGATGCTGTATTCTTAGCTTTGGCGATTGCGGTTTCTACCTGTGTGGCTGTGATTATCAGAATTTGGCAATCTTTTGGTATTGAGATGGGCCCTTTAGGGGGTGAGAGGGGGGTGAAGTTGGCGCTAAATTGATCTGCCAGGATATTGGCAATATCCTTGGGATCAGTATATTTAATACCATTCTGTTGTAACTCAGCACATCTGAGCATTGCCATTTAGATTCTTGACATAACTATAGAATGCCTTGTGGTTGTCTTTGGAATCTTTGGCAATTTTATTTTCATAACTAGCTTTTGAGGATTTTATGAGGGATCTCAACTTCTTACTGAGGCTGGTGAGGGAGTTTTTTGCATCCTGGGATTTTCCTCTTTTTTGCAACAGTTTCTTCCTTCTGTTGTATAGTTTGTTTATAGCAGGGGACTACCAGATTGGCTTCCTATTTTTGGAGAAGAGCATCTTGGTTCTATTTGGGATGGCACAATTCATGAATGAGTGGATGTGCTCGTACAGTGCCTTAGTGTAGGACTCTGCAGTCAAACTTCTAGATCCCGTCTGCGTGGGTGTTGTGAAGTTTGTCACTTCTGACTTCAGTAGCTTGAAGTTGGCTTTGGAGAAGTTTTTTAAGGAGGTTTCCTTACTGGGGGGGGGGGGTGGGATGTGGATGTCAAGGGTGATTTGCTTATGGTCAGACCTGACCAATAAGGGGGTGACCCATGTTGGTAATGACCAGGTCTAGGATATTGGAGCCCCTGGTGGGACAATGGATTAGTTGATCCATGGCATTGGAATTTATGAATTCCAAGAATTGTTGGGAAAAGGAGTTGGTACCTGAGTAGTTTTCCCAATTAATGGCAGGGTAGTTAAAATCACCCAGTATTAGGGTGTTTGGTTGTATCTTAATATTTTCCAGTATGTTTAGAAAGGTGTAGTGAGAATCTTAGGGCATGGTGGGGGATCTGTAACAAGCTACAGTTTGGATTGCAGTCTTACCTAGTGTTAGTTGCACCTGGATAATTTCAGATGCATTGTGTTGGGCAACTAACCTGGAGGTGTAAATATCCTTGGTGAATATGGACACTCCTCCACCTTTAGTGTTTCGGTCCTGGTTTTGTGGCGGAAAAGTGTGGTAAGAATTGTAGCTTGGTATTGCAGGGGTGCTCTCTGGAGCCTTGAACCAGGTCTCAGTTACTGCACAGATATTGATGTTCTCCATTTTTAAGTGTGCCTGGAGAGAGTGCGTTTTGAGATTTAGACTTCTAGCATTGAGTAGCATTACCTTCAGATTTTGCATGCTTGTATCTGTTACGGTGGTGGTTTTATCCTTTGAACCTTGCCTAAAAAAGGCACTATAGGGGTGGCAAGAGCTTTAGCCAGTAACCTGAATCCCTGCTGTTGAAGTCATACACATGAAAGTCACATTCCCATGTCTCTCTTCATCATGTTCCATGCATGCCAGTGCTAAGTCATACTCTCCAGCATCACATGAACCAGAGTCCACAGGGACTTGTTTTGAAGTAGTGTGAGAAGCTCAGCTATGGCAGTCATTCCTGGGCAGATGGCAGATCCTGACAATTTTCTGACTGATGAGTTTGGTGAGGTCCTTCCTCAGTCTGCCCAGGCATAGAGTCACCTATGACTACCACTGACTGTACATTGTCTTGTGTTTGGTTGCCTCTTGAGATCAGTCTGCCTGACTATGAGTGTTGTTATACTTGTCGTGTGACTGGGTTACTTTGGGTGCAGGGTGTGTTTGGTGTGAGCGATGTTTGGTGTGTGGTGGGCCATGCATTTGGCAGTAACCAATGCAATTTAATTAAATGCTGTTGAGATACAGTATGCTCTGTAACTGCTGTGTGTAACTGTGAATGGCATGCCAAGCCACATATGAGGCAATAATATAATAAACATAGTACACATCTGAACATGTTCCACACTTATGGGCACTTGCCTACAATACATAAGATTAATAGAAATACAGTTATAATGGGATTGATATTACTGTGACAATATATCCTAATATAAATATTATTTATTTATAGCTAGGTCACCTCACCTAACAATAGTGAGATATAAATAGTATTTGACAACATAAAGGTGAACAACATATGCTCTAAATGAACTATTTGAATAATGGAGACAATATTACTGTTGAATTACATTGCCTGCACAAATGCCTATTTAGTTTTAGGAATCCTTCCTGCTATGTCACTTTGCTGCAGCTATTTACAATAAAACCACAGAAAAAAAAGAAACTGCCTAAGTTTTTGTCCATTTGATAAATTTCACTGCAATCACACATAAGTAACAGTTACTGTACATGTTAAATTTTGCATTTTTATTCATTGTTAAATTTTCATTAGTTTGGTTTCTCTTTTATTGTTCTGCTACTGTCTGCTACTCCGGGTTTTTCAGCGGTTCAGTCTTCACTCTGTTGTTATGCTGTCTGCCATTAGAATTTGTGCAATGCGGTTGTATAACCACAGTTTTCACAATGCTGTTCTACACACAAAAGTCAACCAATACACTAAACTGGGTGTGCTCAACAGACCATCGAAAAAAAGAAATACAGGGGAGTAGAGTAAATTAGGAGACAGGAATAATGCACCTAAAGGTCTAGAAACAGTTTATTGACTCAATGGATGCACATCTAATGCACCTTTCAAAAATTCTCACTCAAAAAATCTAAATTATTTTCCACAATGTATTTTTAGCAAAATTATCTTAACCTCAGCATAGCCCAATGCTTCCATTATATGATTTATTATATGAATGTGTACTTATCTTAATAGATATCAGTAGTGTTAACATTATTTGTGCATGTATTGTTACCAATCACATAATCTGCTTTGTTTGGCGTATCAGCAGTTATTCGACCAGTATGCTGTTGAAATGAAATCACAGTCTATATCAATTACCTAGAATTACCTGTGTAGTATATTAACATTGTGTAGTGTGATTGCAGTTTGTCAGGGAATATGAACTTTGAGAGGGCATAGACAAAGTAAAGTATTTGGGACAGTGGAGCAAAGATGAATTCCTTTTATGGCACATGCACAATCAATGGTTTCTCTCTGGTGGGGGTGCAACACATTGAGGTCACATTTCTATCTTTCTCTATCTTCCAAGTGGAGGTACAAACATATGATTTCTTCTATGAGGCCATACCATATGATAAGAGTATGAGGACATATGAATTACACTGAGACTACTTGAGTTTACTACTTATGAATGTGAATCCTGCTTGGCT
The DNA here is from genome assembly GCF_019279795.1 of Protopterus annectens. Taxonomy (NCBI): domain Eukaryota; kingdom Metazoa; phylum Chordata; order Ceratodontiformes; family Protopteridae; genus Protopterus; species Protopterus annectens. The sequence goes on along the minus strand of NC_056743.1, from coordinate 1,403,083,257 downwards.
GAAGATTACTACTGTCACATGTTACTATATCTTCTGTCACCTCTGCCCACACATTATGATTCTGATCTGTGAAATACATCTGATTACTATTACCTGCCTGCACATATAAATGGATGAAATACAAGTGATATGTTACATGATTGCACGCGCTACCATATATGTTTAAGACTTACCGACTGTGTGAAATCCTTGTGTTTCTAGACACTCATCTGAATGGATGAAAAATATTCTGGAGAAAATGTGGTGTAGATCATGAAGCTGAAGACAAGCCCACATCAGTCTGGTAGTAAGACTAATGTAGAGTTTATCTCTTAAAAATGCTCTCAGCAGAAGAATAATGTTAATGTAGTACTCTAAATTGGAAAATCCTAGTAATAGAACCGTATCAACTTACTAGAGAACTTACATTATCTTACAGTATTTCCTTGTGGTACAAGCTAAGTATTTGTTTCCAGTATTTCGCAGATGCATTTTGCTACCTGCATATAGCATGAATTTACATGGCTTTCAAGCACTTAATGTGTAAGTAAAACTTTCAGTATGTAATCCATCACTTTAACTTGTATGCATTACATTTGGAATGGCCTTAATGATGGTGCCATTCATCTTTCCAGCATTAGAACAAACACACCATGAATGCTATACAGGAGGGAAATAGCTGCTACAAGACAATATGTTTTCAAATAGCCTTTTGGTTTTTTATTAGCTTTGTTAGCATCTCATGTTTTGTTTAGGGGCCTTTGGTTAGTTCTTTTAGTATTTTAGGTTAGGGAGCACCCACAACTTAGACTGGGCAGAGTAGGCAGAAAGAGCATATTATACTTACTGCTAAGGTACAACCAAAGATATGTCTCTCTTGTTAGGCTCCCTGTTTTGTATCCTCTGTCTTGTTATTTTTAGAAATATGCAGACTCTTCTTTGTTTTCTCAGGGGATTCTACATTATTTCCTGGATGCTTATCTGCTAAAACTTAATTTGTCTACCTGTGGTTCCCCATTCTATATATATAGCATTTCTCTTCATATTCATCAGGCTGGCCCCATTTACAGATGCAGAGAATAATCTGATAATTCATACTAATATAAGGCAAATTGTGTTGTTGTCCATGTATCCATGGGGCAGGAGCGAATAGCTGAGCCTCTACAGCCTCTGGGATGAATACATTTATGGTATTATAACACCATAGGGTGACATAATTGCATATGCATACTATCATGCAAATAGTGAATGCCCTATAGGCATGCCACTATCAAGGCATGCTATCAAGTCACAGGTGCAGACCTGAAGACCCTGCTGCTCTCCCTTCTCCATGCCAAAGACATTTCTGGGTGTTGCAAGCCATCTCCCAGCTCCCAGCAATCCATGCACAATATGATGGCTCTTTCCCAAGCACCTCTCCCGGAACAGAGTAATTTCATCCCTACTAGATATTAGATGACAACTAGAATACTATGCAAACTTGGGGGAATCTTAAGATATTGTTTGTGTGTGCCAGTTGTTTCTTGGGATTTAGTTATTTAAGGTTTTATTGGTTAAAATTTGTTGTGTATTAATAGACTTTTTTGGCATATGAGAACTGCAGAAATAGAATGTTAAATGTGTTATTTACTGTGTTTTTGCTGTTAAATGTGATGCTGTTACCATTACCTCTTGCTTTACTTATTTCAGGACCATCAGGAATGGAGAGATGCAGGCCCCCTGTAGATGGTAAGCCTAATACATTTATGTCAGTACTGTAGATACATTTCAAGATATCTCATAACGTGCCATCTCAGGCCTGTTGTATGTATTGCTGTACTGTCTGTAATAGTGACAGCAGTGTACATTGATTAGCATATACTGCAGCATAGTAGTGTAGGTATTAATGTAGTCCTGTGTTTCTCCCTTTTCATCACAGGTGAGCATGACAGTGGGAGTATGAGCACTCTTACACCTGATGCCAGTGTCTCAGTAGACACTGATGATAATGGTGACCATACTGTGTGCAGAGGTTGAATCTGGCACAGAGGCTGATGTCCAGTGACCCCCTTCACTTTCCCCAGACACAGCCAGTAGGTCTTTGCTTACCCAGTCCACTGAGGCCAGAGATATTGGACAGGTTGAGGATGAGGACATTGATCAAGGGAGTATGCTTACTGTGGCTTCAGTTCCTGGTAAATCTGTCCATAACCAAAGTGTTTTCAAAGTGTCATGCAGGATGGTTGATAGGACTGCTTAGAGGAGGCCTATTGTCCTTCCTCCACCTGGTGCAGGTGTCTTTTCCTGTGTCCCTTAATGGATGTTTAGGGCCATTATGGAGGCACAGGCACATTTTGGAAGACACTCCAGACAAATGTTCAGGGTTCTAGATGTGGCACAGTCTGACATCTGTGACTGCCTCTACTGTGTTGCAATTCAATGGATCGGTTCAATGCCATGGAACATGGAGTGTGTCTCTGATAGAACAAGGGATTTATATTATGGACCATGCAGTGCTGTGGTGATACATGGGAGGAGGATGTTGTCCCTGTGGGTGTAGGTCAGTTGCACCATCTGCTGTTAGCCAATCTGGCCGTGCCTGATCACGCTCCTGTAGTGGCAGTATTTCCCCTGCACCATCAGGGAGTTTACTGTCCACACCCACATACGGCGGGCCATGGGTTCATGGCCCTGGGCATTCCCATGATGGGAGCATGTCCAGCAGACAACAGTCACAATTAGGTAGTAGAACTGCATCTGACTTTGGGCATGGAGGTGCCAGTCCATCTCCTGGAAAAGCCAGGTCTCATAGTCAGGGGCAACAACAATGAACTGACAACTCTACCATGCATAGCTCACACCTGTAAAACATACCAAGACATAGAACTAGCACTTAGTTTGACTATGTTCATGCACACTGTCATACACCACTTTCACATGGAGGACCCCTACAGGCACACACATACAACAGTTACATGGTTCGGCCTGCCTGCTCCCCATTCTTACTCACACACACTCACCAACCTTTGTTGTCAGTCTAGGCCTCCTGCCCCTTCCCCCCAACAACACCCTGTGCAAGTGATGAGAACTTTGCCATATCTGCGATTTCTCTCTTTTGGATTCAGGGGGAAACTAAAGCTTTGCATCTGATGCAGAGGGTGCTTAGCTACATTATTGCTTAGTATATCTACATTTGTGCTGTTTAAATGTTAATTGCACTTGTGAATTATATTTGTCTTGACAAGTTTTACAGTGGATAGCATCATCATTTCACTACTTTATAGTGTATTCTCTTGTAAGGGTTGTGAAGTCAACAACTTCAATGTGTCTCATTACTTTCTAACTGTTCTTGTTAATGATTATCCAGTACAAACGTATGATGCACATCATAAGTCAGACCATCACATTCAGATCTCTGGACTGCATGACAGCTCTGTAGTATAATCTCAACAGAACAGTACAGTATCATGCTTTCTTTTGCATATAGCTCACCAGAAACGTGCATCGGCAGGACACTCTGCATGGCTTTCTCATCAAGCTAACACAGAGCCTACAAACTATGCCATGATGTATGTGTACAAATTAAAACACATATCACTTTAATCTGTCTTGTATTGCGTGATGTGATGTCTGACTGACATCTACACCACTGTCTGATCATGCCCTGGTGAGATACATGCATATACAGTATTCTGATATAGCCAATGATATCAGCATTGTATACCAAGCATATGGAAATAATAGTGTCCCACCTACTGGTGTAAAATGCTGTCTGTAATATCAAGTTACAGCTGACTCACACACACACACACACACACACACACACACACACACACACACACACACACACACACACACACACACACACACACACACACACACACACACACACACACACACACACACACACACAGTTGATTGCAGTGAGAATAGAACCCTTACCTATCTAAGTACACAGACTACAGATCATTGAACGTAACACATGCATGACAGCACAAGTCTGACTTGCATTGTGTCTGACAACCCTTTATAGCTGATAACATCAGCAGTGCCTGTTGAGGACAAGATATGTGCTCCACCTGCTGGTGTAAAATGCTCTCTATAATATCAAGTTACAGCTCACTCACAGAGAGAGAGAGAGAGAGAGAGAGAGAGAGACACAGTTAATTGGCGTGAGAAGAGAACCCCTACCTATCTAAGTGCATAGACTACAAAACACAGTACTTAACGCACCTGTTATGGAAAACATGTGACTTATGTAGGAGTGCAGGTGGACTTATAGCAGAGGACATAAGCAGGCCCAGTGGGGAACAACAGCTTGGAAGGCTGATATAGAATGACTGTATAGGGATGAGCATTTATAAAAAAAAATGGCCAGCCTAGATCACACACCCCCATTTGACTGCAGTAAGATTAGAACTCCTACCTATCTAAGTACACAGACTACAAAACACAGTACTTAATGCACACACCACAGAAGAAATCTAGCTTACAGAAGAGTGTAGTTAGACTTATAGTAGATGACATCCGCAGGCCCTGTGAGAGACAACAGTTTGGGAGGGTGGTATGGAATGACTGTGTAGGGATGAGCAGCTATAAAAAAATTAACAACCATGCCATTGGAAAGGTAACTGTAGGATACCACTTATACTCTGCTAACTAGAGTCATACATAATCAGTTGACTATAGTGAGATTAAAACCCCTACATATCTAAGTGCACAGACTACAGAACACAGTACTTAATGCACACACCATGGAACAAGTCTGATTTATAGGAGTGCAGGTGAACTTATAGTAGATGACATCAGCAGGTCCCATTAAAGAAAACAGCTTGGGTGGCCAGTATGGAATGATTTTGTAGGGATGAGCAGCTATCCAAAAAATGGCTGGCCATGCCATTGGAGAAGTAACTACAGGATAGCATTTCTATTTTGCTGATAAGAGAGAAAGAGACACACACACACACGCACACACACACACACACACACACACACACACACACACACACACACACACACACACACACACACACACACACACACACTGAAGTGAGAACAAAACCCATATCTAAGTGCACAGACTACAGAACTTAATGCATGTGCCACAGAACAAGTCTGACTTATACATGAGTGCAGTTGGACTTATAATAGATGACATCAGCAGGCTATGTGAGGAACAACAGCTTGACAGGCCTGCATAATAGCACTAGGCTGCTTAGAACCCTAGCTGTATAACAACACAAGTAGCCTTATTGAGCATATTTGGATGTTTGAGTTTAGCAGAGCAAGGCTGTGAGCACCATCAATTGGCACTATCCATGAGGGAGCACACAACATTATAAACTACACTCTGTCATGTGATTGATATATGGAAAAAATAAACTGAGACCCCAAGATTGTAATGCTTGTGGGTGTGTGGCCAACACATGGACTGAAATCAGACAACATCATATATACATTCCAGAGCACATTGGGCCATACCTCTCAACCTTTTATAACAAGTTATCTGGACAAAGCCATACATATTGAGTTGAAAAAGGACCAAACATATGTATACGTTTTACATACTGCTCTTACAAACTTACACAGTTGATGGAATAACATGTTATGCATTAATGTGAATTTCCTGAAGGATAGTAGTTTTGAAACTCAAATGTATGTCAATGTTTTCTGGCTTCAGTAGTCAAACCTTTTCAAATTATTTGCCAGAAAAACAACTTTTTATGAGTAGCAAGGCAAAAATGTGATGGAAAAATCAGGACATTCTTCAAATATCTAAATAGGTTGTGCATTGAGCAGCTGATTTGCGCTATGGTTAACAAAGAGTGCATACATGTGGCATACAGCTGCTTGCATGCAGGTAAGCAGTATACAAATGTGAGCCACATTGCTAATGTGTGGCAGTTACTCCACACTGGTTTTTCACAATAACCAAAAGCATTTATTGAATATATCCAGTTTCTATCCCTGCCTATCTGCTTCCTAGGTGGTGCAGTTTCAGCAATGCTACACCTTGCACAAGCCACATAAGCACAGCCAAACCTGCAGTTATTTGTTTACTCTATGTGGTGCATCATGAAAACAGTGGAATAAAGAAAGAAAACGTAGGAAAATAAATGGAAAAGGAGACATATGTGAACTGAGCAAAAGCAAGGTATGACATACACACTACAAAATGATACTACACATCAGATATCTCTACATTGTTCAGGATGTGAATGCTTATACCACTGCAGATTCAAAAAACAGGATGGATGCTTTAGCCCTCTTTGCCACACAAACAGCTTTGAAGCAAAGAAAGTCACTGTTCACACAAACAAATGCATCAGAATGTACACTGCTATGAGATCTTCAGCTGTGACTTGTACTTTTAACCCTCTGTATTACATTTGGACATAGTGGTGCACTTACTGATCACATAACCTATTAAGATTCTGTTGTCAAATATACAGCTTTGTATTACATGTCTGTGTTTCTTGGTATGTCATCAGTTATCTGAGCAGTACTGTCAGACATTCAAGTGTGTAAGGCATTCAATATCCTTGGCCTTAAAATGTGTGCAGATATTAACTGGGAGTTATATGACATGCATCTGCCAGCAAGTGAAGGCCAGGTTGGATGGCACAAATAGCCATATACGGTTCTTCTGGGGGAACCATTGCTGAGTTGTTATTAAGGCACAAGCAAGGCTACACTAGTCTTGGGGTGGAGCTCATGTGCAGTTATGTCACAAACAAGCATAGCGTGTTCTTTTGTGGGTAAGCAAATTTGATGCTACTATGGCACAAATAAGGGTATAATGCTCTTGTTACTTTTCTTGTTCTGCTTTCTGCCTGTTGTTTGCTCTTGGGAAAGATTGTGAAGTCAGAAACTGCAATGTGTATCTGTACTGTCTAACATCTCTCTTTACAGATTTTCCAGTACAAAGGCATGGTGCAAAAATAAGGCCATTAGTATGAGTATACTTCAGAGGTAGGACTGTATGACTCTTTGAAACCTGAAGCCTAGTACTTACTAAATGACACATACGAATAAAGTAAAGTTATCTCTGCTGTCACACAAATCCATGGCACTATTTACTTAATTACTGTTCCAACCTAGTAAATACAGGGATATGCCATAATATCATTCAAAAACTACACTCTAGGTTCATGACTTACTTTGCAAATGCATCAGTGGACACATTTTGAGTTCAGGGCTGACTCTGTCTGATGCAAGCAGTACACAGCCAGAACCTGGGGGAGTACAGGTTGTGTGAGTTGCCTGGCCTCAATTTTACTATGTGTGCAAGTAGGAGAAAGGTATTAGGCAACTAGGTGGTCAGTGAAAGTGCTATGCATTGTCTTTTAACCAAAGGAAGGGCATACTGAGAATGCCTACATCTGCTTGCAGGCACATAAGCTGGTGGTTCGCCCCCTGAGCCCTCTACTGATTGTGGCTGTGGTGACCTAGGCATTGTTGCAGGGATGTGTGTTCCTTCCCCTAGCTGATCCTGCTGCAACTGTTTCCCCAAGATCAGATTGTGCAGTATAGCACATACTGTGAATACTTGTACAAATGTCTCTGGATTATAGTGCAGAGCTCCACCAGATGTATCTAAGCACCGGAACTGTGACTTCAACAGCCCAAACACATGCTCTATAATGTTTCTGGCTTGGGCATGTGCCTCACTATGGAATTCTTCCGTGGGTGTGTGTGCACTTCTGATGGGTGTCATTATCTGTGGCTGAAGTGCTTAGTCAGTATCCACCATTAAATGGCCTTGTGTGATGTCCCGCCTAGAAAACATTTGATACAGCTGTGGTGTGTGCCAGATACTAGAGTCATGATAACTACCAGGGTTACCAGCACACACATTCAAGATTATTCACTGGGCATTGCACATGATTTGGCAGTTGATGGAGTGGTATCACTTGCAGTATATATAGATTCTACCCTGCTCATCAGGTAGTGCCTTGATGTGTACATAAGTGAAACCTATGGCACCCAGTACTTCAGGGTAGTGCATTACAGGGTAGAACTATTGCATATCGATAGACCACTTCTCAAAACTATGGGGAAAACATAAGTTCTCACTGGCATGTATAAGCATAGCATCCAAGAATTGGTAGAGAATCCTGAATGCTGATGCCTGTGACACACCCACCATGTCCCCAGTTGGTCTTTGAAAAGTCCCTGTAGATAATATTCTAAAGGCTACACATACCTTAGTTTCCACTGGCATGGGTTCCCCTCTATTGGTTCTGGCTCTGAGTTGAGACTGGCAGAGCTCACAGAGTTCTTGTAAGGTGCCCCTGTCCAGGCAGTAATGCTCTACAATCTCCAGGTCATGTAGCATCTGGCTACTTGCACAAAATGTATGTGTTTCTATGTGGGCAAGTCAACCAGATGTTTAAAGGACAGGATTATAGAACATAATTCTGAAATTAGAAGAGGTATACTGTCCAACTCTTTAGCAAAGCATGTATCTGAAAATGCCACCCATAGTTTTAAGTTCAGGGTTATAGAAGTTGTGCTGAGATCTATTAGAAGAGGAGATTTAATCACCAAACTAGAAAATAAGGAATATCAGTGGATTTTAAGACTGAACACCCACCAGGTGTCAACCAGATGGTCTTGGTTAAACCTGTTTTAAAACTCAAACAGATGACTCTCTGGACTAAAACTGTTGTTTGTAAAATGTTGCATGTAGTTTTAAAAGTATATTACTTAGCACTTAATTGCATTATTAATTTTTATTGGCTGTGTGATTAACTGATATGTATAAGAACTGTGACTATTTTATGTGTGGTTATTAAGCACTGAAGAAGGGTACTGGATACCTGAAAGCTTTCCTATTTTATTTAGTGTTCTTATTAAATACTTTGCTGCTTTACGTTGGTGCCAGTCATTTTGTTGAAGCATCTGATATGCTACCCTGGAGTTGAACACTCTTCTCCTTCTTGGTCTAGGCCTAATGTCATTAGCACCAGCAGCATTGACTTCAGCCTCTAGCATGTGGAGATGTAGAATAGCTGCACAGACCCAAGTATTGTGTCAGTTAAAAATTCCTTGTCTCTACTCCAATGGCATTGAAGTATTTAGGAAAACAACAATGGGGGATGCATGGATGCTTTATAGTTAGTTGAATAGATGCACCATGTTGGATTGGTTCATGAAAAGAAATTCATTGGCTTATCCTGTAATTAGCATCTATTAGACACATACCTACTTGCTCATCATTGTGCGAGGCACCTCTTTGCACCCTTGTACACCCAGTACACCCTTGTGCAACTATGCATAAATACAGTAATCATGGCAAAATTGTAATTACTTTCCTCTATTCCTGTGATATCTCACAAATATTCAGTATGAAAAGGGAAGCTTACCCACCCTGTACTCAAATCCAAGACCTTTTGCACTCTAGTGCTACACATACACATTGTGCCACAATACTATTTGCATGACAATCCCAACAAAAGCTGCCATTCCTTCCTCCATTGTATAATGGTGCACTTAACAAAGACATTAAAAAATGTACAAACATTATTTGAAACAGACAGAAAAAAACACATTTTACAACAAAATTCCAAAGATGACATACAACCTGTGATTTGTGCATAGCTTACATTCACCTTCACCCTCCAGAGACTGACCTGTACAACTTTGAAAGTGTAACCTGACACACACCCTGATGTCATCAGTCACTGTTTTTTTTTTTTAAAACAGGTTTATTGTTTTAACATATAAGAGAAATATCATAACAATTTTATACAAGTAATTAAAAATAGGTATTATTATAATATTCAACAAAACAACTAAAGTATTTACAAAGACATCCACTACAATCAGATCAATTAATTAAACTAAAATACCGTGCTATTGAAATTAGAATTTTTTTAACAAATTTTTGTAAAAAATTATCCCATACAATATAATATGATGTTTTCTAGTTGTTCTCATTCTAATTGTGCTTATTTCCATATGGCACATTATATTCATAACATTTTTAAATTCATTGAACGAAGGAGGTGTATCTGAAAATTTCTAGTTATTATTTTCCTGGCCACTGCTAGGATAGACCATAACAAGGGAAGCTTAATATTTTAACACATTGAGGTACAGGTGTGTTGAATAATATAAGAGACTTAGAAATAATGAAATTATCTGTAAAAAGAGCCTGCAAAATTCATTAATTGACTTCCAGTATTCTTTCAACTTCATACAGTCATAAAACATATGAGCCCAGTCAGCATTAATTTCTACATTACATCTCTTACATAGATTATCTTTATTATTTATTTTATTCATCATCAAAGGTGTATAAAAGATCTATGTAAAAATTTCCATGTATAAAGTCTCCAGACAATGGAAGATGTAGTTCTATAAGCAGATTCCAATATATATTGTTTATCTTGTTGAGTTGGTGGGTCCCCATTAATAGAGGTGAAATAATTCCAGTATGAATCTACACTGTAAAAAGTTTCTTGTCTGATAATTTTATGTATAAATGAAAGTTTACCTTTATCAGAAACTTTATGCTGTAAATTTAATATCAAGTAATCAATCAGTTTTGGAATAGATTCTTTAACTGTTATAGACATTAGATCTATTCTATCAATGAGATGTTGTCTAAAGATCTGAACCTCTAACCAGCAAGTCTCTCTTAGATCAAATTCTTGTTTTAAGAAATCTAGATTTTTAACTTTATTATCAGATATCAGCTGATACCAGTACTTTAGATCATTATCTATAGCTAAATGAGCTCCTTCAGAAGTAGATGACATAAGCATACCCTGAGTATACATTATAGGAATACAATAAAATTCCATTCCCTATACTTAGGATGCATGAATATAAAGTTACGATAACTAATAATAATATTTAATGGGTAACAAACCATATGTTTAGGTGTAATAGGTGAAGTACAAAATTCCTTTAGCAACCACAACATGGAGTTATTTACAATCATATTTTTATGTGTTAAGGAGATTTTCATGAAGTGCATACTAATTAGCTCCCAATAATCTTTCCATTTTATATATGACTGATCTATTAATAAAGTAATAACTTTTATAATAGAAGAGATAATATATAAATTAAAGTCTGGAAAGAAATACCCCTTGAGACCAGCTATTAGTATGTTTCTTTAATGCAATCCTAGGTCTATTAGGTGCTCATAAGAAATTTAACATTAGTGTATTCAGTTTCTTGATAATTATTTTTGTAGGTGAAAGTATTATTGATTGTATTAAGTATAAAATCTTGGGGAATATTATCATTTTAATAATTGTAAGTCTCTCCTCCATAGTAAAAAACATATTATTCCAGGTATTAAAAAGATTTTGTATATTAAGAAAACAGGTATTATAGTTATTATATATAATAGATTTAATATCTTTAGATAGTATTATACCTAAATAAGTTATCTGACCTGAATTGGGTACATATTTAGTAAAATCACTAATGAGAATATTTTTTCGTGTATATATAGGTAGTATTTTAGTTTTTTCTTCATTGAATATTAAACCAGAAATACTTTTTCATCATTTTATCAAATAAAGACTGCATAGAAGAATTAGATCCTGCTGATGTAATTAGAACATCATCTGCAAAAAGTTGAATTTTTGATGTTGTATTTCTATTTCAAAACCCTCTATGTCAGTACTGTTTCTAATCAAATTAGCCCAAGGCTCCATTACTAAAGTGAATAATAGTGGAGAAAGTGGACATCCTTGCTTTGTACCTTTAAGAATGGGTATTTTTTGTGAAACATATGTTCCTACCTTAATATAAGCCAGTGTTCCTTTGTATAAATGCTCAATTAAATTTACAAATGCATCAGAGAAGTTTGTGCACTTCAGTAAGGTAAACAGATAGTCCCATCTTACTGAATCAAATGCTGAACCTATATCAAGACTAATAAGTGTTAAATCTTTCTTTTTCCTATTTGCAAAATCAATTAATGTTAAAGTTCTTCATATATTATCAAAAGTATTTCTATTTACAATGAAGCCCGTCTGATCTATATCTATAATGCCGGGGATGATTGTCTTCAATCTATCAGTAAAAATACTCATAAACATTTTATAATCAACATTAAGTAATGAGATGGGTCGATATGAAGAACATCTAGTTGGATCTTTATTAGGTTTTAAAATTGGTGAAATAAATGTATATTGCCAAGATGGGGGGGTTATTAACTCAGTTTGGGCCAAAATGAAAACCTTATGTATTAATGAATATGTAGTTTTAGAAAGGATTTTATATATCTCTGGTATAATACCATCATTACCCGATGCTTTGTTTGATTTAAGCTTATTTATTTGTGTAATAACTTCTGTATATGAAATACTCTTGTCCAATAGTTTAATCTGTTGTTTATTAAGCTTTTTATTCATGTTTGTGGTTATAAACTCCTTTATTTTATCTTTAGGTTCCATGTTAATGTTGTTATGGTTAATCTTGTGAAAGTGATTTCTAAATTCATCCAGTATTTCTGGTATACTAGAAACATTCTTCTTTTTCCTTAGAGAAAAGATTTCTTTGATATGGTTTTGTTTATTCAATCTTTTTGTTTTATTTTTAAGTCTATGTAAGTATTTGGGGCTTATTGAATAAGACAAAAACTTGTATTTCTCCAACTTTATGAGTTAAAATTTCTTTGTATTTCTCATTTAGTTTGTTTATTTCTTCAATAACTTTCTTGTCCATAATATTTTCTTTATTATTATGTTTATAAGAGTCTAATTTACTTTGAATATCTAAAAATTCCTTATCCCAAGATTTCCTTTTATTATTATACCATCTGATACTTTGTCCATATAGATATGATTTTAAGGCATCCCAAACATAGACAATGGAGACTTCAGGAGTATTATTTATGTCTAGAAAATGTTGTACTTCTGAAAGTATATATTCTTTATAGTCTTTTAGCTGAGTTAAGTATGCTGGTATCCTTTTGATCTGAACATTATGAGTATTTTTTATCATGAATTCAAAAACAATTGAGTTATTATCAGATATAGGACATGAAATGATTTTGGAATTAATTAAATCTGTTACCATCTGGTTAGAAATAAAGACCCTATCTATTTTTGAATAAGTTTTGTATCTGTTAGAAAAAAAGGTGTATGGTAATGATTTTGAATCTATCTGATTATTAATATCATTCAAATGATAAGAATTAGCAAAATCATTTAAATGTTTTGCATTAGATGTAATTCTTCTTTTCCTTATAGTGGTAGTATCACTTTCATGTAGTATACAATTAAAATCACCAGCTAAAATAATATCCCTATAGAGAATGATATGATCTTATCAATATGATGTTTCACTGTATTAATACCAATTCCAGGTATCCAATATACATTAATTAAAGTGTAAGTCTTCCCATTAATTTGTATTGTAACCATACAAAACATTCCTTTGTCATCCTGAAAAGACATAATGGTTTTAGGAATGGGCATACTTTTATTCCATAAAATAGCCACTCCTCTTTTTTTCTGAGTGTGCTCTGAACTAACCAATACTGTATACTTATTAGTGGCTAGTTTATCAATATCTTTTTCAAGAGATGGGTTTCTTGCAGGAAGACTAGATTGGCCTTGTGTAAATTAATGTATCTTATTAGGCTTGCCTTTTACACGGATTATTCAATCCATTAATGTTTAAAGAAATTCCTTTAAGATGTCATTTGGCATTTTTAAAACTCAAGAATCTTATGATCGAAATAACAAATAACAAGATAAATAATGTTACATCTCCTCTTTAGGTGTACCTTTAAATATAGCTATATTTATTAAATCTCTTATGGGATTTTGTATAGGATTCAATTTTGTTTGTAGTGACAATGAGTGTACAAAATATATTGTGGATGTCAAAACTATATACATATAACAATGAACAAGTGAAAATAATGTAAGGATTAAACCTTGCATCCAGCCTGGAGTTGAAAACTCCAACTTAGAGTAGTATTTACTACAAGTGTTAACCCCTATTCTTAGCCGAAGTACCTCAGCTACCACCTTATCAATTTAATACTAGTTATATTTAACTGAGGTTAACAGTTTTCAATTCAATTATCTATCAAGACAAAACTACACATTTGGTAAAACAGCATCATATAAACTAAAATAAACTTTTTTTTTTAAACTGTTCATACTACTATATAGATCTATGTAATATATAACACTTGTATTCAAATAGCATTCAAATAATCTTGATGTTAGAAATCAAGAGGAGAGAAAATTAGGTTCTAACATTCATTTAAATCAAAAACTTTGGCTAATATGATTCAGACATTACATATATTAAGATGCATCTATTTTCTGTCATGTGAATACTATTAACAGCTTCCAAAAAAAAATCTTGAATTGTTTGTATATGAGCATTTACTTAAACTCATTATTGTCAATAGAGTAAAATATTATATTCATAAAATTATTATAAATCATATTGCATAGTTATGCAAATTCTCAGAAACACTTGCATTATTAAAAAAAAAAAAGCCATCACACACATACACACAGACACACACACACACACACATACACACACACACATACACACACACACACACATACACACACACACACACACATATATATATATATATATATATATATATATATATATATATATATATATATATATATATATATATATCTGATCTCACTGAGTTATGTCCTTGTTGAGCACTATCCTACTTGCTGTCCCTAGAATAAATCTGTCTGCTTTATAGAAAATAATGCACAGCAAACACATTTTAGTAACCAGATTTTACAATCATGCTAACTTACTGCTTTAAAATATATCACATGACATTTCTTCCAGAATAGAATTATAAAATTGTTTATGCTTGTCAATCAGATGAATTAAATGAATTATAATAAAGTATATGTTTGGAACAGAAGTTTTAACACAGATTATTATGCTGCTGTTAAGTAGATTTTCAAAAACATTTAAATAAATGTTTCATTTTCTATGCCTTCTAAAATAAGACATTTACTTACTACAAGAAACTACATGATTTAAACTCATTATAACTGACATTTTATGAATAGAGTATTTTTCCTGAATCTGTGGTGTGTCAGTATGATAACTAGGTCAGAGGTTATACTAACTGCTTTCAGTTTCTCTGTGAGAATTCTGTGAGTTGAAGCTTTTGAAGTAGTTCATGGACACTGTGCATGAGACAGCCCACATCCCAGATTGTCTCCCTTAACATTTTGTGGGAAACTTATTAAAACTTGTGGCAAACATTCCTTTGTCAATAGAGTAAAATATTGTATTGATAGAAATTATTATAAATCATATTGGATAGTTATGCAGATTCTCAGAAACACTTGCATTATTATATATTAAAAAAGCCATCACACACACACACACATACATACACACACACACACACACACACACACACACACACACACACACACACACACACACACACACACACACACACACACACATATATATATATATATATATATATCTGATCTCACTGAGTTGTGTCTTTGTTGAGCACTAGCCTACTTGCTGTCCCTAGAATAAATCTGTCTGCTTTATACAAAATAATGCACAGCAAACACATTTTAGTAACCAGATTTTACAATCATGCTAACCTACTGCTTTAAAATATATCACATGACATTTCTTCCAGAATAGAGTTATAAGATTATTTATGCTTGTCAATCAGATGAATTGAATGAGTTATAGTAAAGTATATGTTTGGAACACAAATTTTTAACACAGATTATTATGCTGCTGTTAAGTAGATTTTTAAAAACATTTAAATAAATGTTTCATTTTCTATGCCTTCTAAAATAAGACATTTACTTACTACAAGAAACTACATCATTTAGACTCATTATAACTGGCATATTTTATGAATAGAGTATTTTTCCTGAATCTGTGGTGTGTCAGTGTGATAACTATGTCAAAGGTTATACTAACTGCTTTCAGTTTCTCTGTGAGAATTCTGTGAGTTGAAGCTTTTGAAGTAGTTCATGGACACTGTGCATGAGACAGCCCACATCTCAGATTGTCTCTCTTAACATTTTGGCTGGAAACTTATTAAAAACTAGTGACAAACATTCATTTAGTAGTGTAAATGCATGTAAACATGACAAAACCTTCACAATGTATTCCACAGACCATTACAGCCTCTTACTTCTTTTCAGAAAGAGAAACAAATTGAATCACAGCTTGTCATTAAATCTTCAGATATTTTGACTGGTTATGAAACAAAACATTATAACTGACATATTTTATGAATAGAGTATTTTCCTGAATCTGTGGTGTATCAGTGTGATAACTATGTCAAAGGTTATACTAACTGCTTTCAGTTTCTCTGTGAGAATTCTGTGAGCTGAAGCTTCTGAAGTAACTCATGAACATTGTGCATGAGACAGCCCACATCTCAGATTGTCTCTCTTAACATTTTGGCGGGAAACTTATTAAAAACTAGTGACAAACATTCATTTAGCAGTGTAAATGCATCTAAACATGACAAAACCTTCACAATGTATTCCACAGATCATTACAGCCTCTATGTAAGTGAAATTAAGCCCCAAATTACCAACAAGCAATAAAACTCAACATTCTTCTCCCAACTCAATTTTCATACAAATCCTATTATTCACTGTGCCCACACAATCAAAAGCATTTCTATATATTAATAAAGAAAAGAAAAAGAGAGTAGAAAATAAAAGGGAGTGAGGCAGAAATAAAAATGTAAGAGAAAGCTGTAAGAAGTATATACAATGGAATGTTACTTATTGTTTATATTAATAGAGTTAAAAATAAAACATATTATTTACTCTTATTTAGTTCTGATTATTATTAGTTAAAGCATAACAGATTATTTACAAACAGGCATAAGCAGTATAATCAAGAAAGTATAATTAGAAATAGCATTTGAAGAACTTATAAAACTTTTACAAGGAATAAATATGTTATTATTCTATTAATGATATTTTCATTACTGTTCTCTCCTTCCTCCCCCACCCTTTACCCACTACATAATCTAAATAGAATGTCATTGTTTAAACAAAGAAAATAATAAAAGGAGAAGGGAAAAAAAGGTAAAGATAAAAAATGTATCAAATTACTAACCTTACTTCTTTTCAGAAAGAGAAACAAATTGAATCACAGCTTGCCATTAAATCTTCAGGTATTTTGACTGGTTATGAAACAAAACATTTCTTTGCACATAGAGAATAACTTTGATTAAATCTTTTCCAAAATATTTGTGGCTTTCTGGAAATGCAGGAACTATATTCAAAAGATTAATAATGAACTAAAATGATGAGAGAAAAAAAACATATAACAAATCATTTGTTTTTAGTCTCTTCTTCTTCTCTGAAGTCTTCCACGAAGCTTCAGTTGCCAATCTCTTTAATGAAGAACTAGCCCATTCCATTTCTTCTATTTTATCCAAAATTTTTTCTTTGACAAACAGTAAAGCAGAGTCTAAATCATCGAAAACCTTAGGACCATCAGGAAGGAAGATTTTAAGCTTGGCAGGAAACAGAAGGTATGTTTTAAACTGTGCTTTTTAAGCTCCCTTATTAGTGGCAGAAAAACTTTTCTTTTAGCTATTACCATGGAAGAATAGTCATTGTCAAAACGTACAGTTGTCTCATTAATCTTAACAGGAGCTTTAGCCCAAGCAGATTTAAGAACCATCTCTTTATTAAAAGATGATAGAAATCTAACTATAACTGATCTAGGATATTTTTGTTAGAGTTAGTATTAGCTATAGATCTATGTGCTCTTCGATACCAAAAGAGAATGCTTCTGGTAAGTCTAAAGTTTTAGGGAGCCAAGTTGTTAAAAAGAAGTAATATTGTTACCTTCAATATTTTCTGGCAGTCCAAAAATCCTAATGTTATTGCCTAGATCTATTTTCCAGGTCATCCAGCTTTGTTTGTAAATGTGTATTTTGTTTCAGCAGAAATTCAATGTTGATTTCCTCTTCTTGGATTCTATTTTCCATGTCATTCACAGCTTCTTCTATGCCTGTCATCTGGTTCTTCTGTTGTTGCAGGTCTGTATGTAACAGGTCTGTTTGTTTTGTAGTTTTTTCTATGAAGGTGTCTATTTTAGTATCCATTTTATCCATTTTATCAGTAAGTTGCTGGATTATAATTATCAGAGACTGAAGTTCTTTCTTGATGCTGGAGTCTTGGGAATTTGTCTTACTGGAACTCATTTCAGACTGATAAACTGACAGGAAAATTTCCACAGTGATTTCTGACAGGAATATTGTTAAGATTTCCTTTCTTTTTTAGATATAGTTCAAGAACTATATAAAACAAACGTATTTAGAAAGAAAATTACTTCAAAAATTAATTTTTTAAGTAATTAATTCCTGTCAGTGTAATGAAATTGGTGGAGCTGAAGAAATCTGCTGCTATCCTGTGTTCATCCTTGGCCACGCCCCCATCAGTCACTGTTGACATCCACTGAAAACAAAAACACTGTGGAAGTGCCTAGACAAAGTGAACATTCTTACAGGGTTACTCTTTTTTTGGGATTCAGCAATACCAATGGGTTTTCACCTAATTTGCATATTCACATGATGACAGCCTGGAATCTACACCATTGGTAGTCATGTCAGCAAAGAGAAACTGCATGGGAGCACAATGATGTAAACACAAAAGAGGCAATTCCTTTGCTCATATATCTGCTACATACTACATATGCTTACAGTACAATATAATTATATGTTTCAGGGTGTTCAAACATTGTAGCAGCCTGCATTATGTACAATTACATTTTCTTTTGGGGTGGGCCAAAGGTATATTTATGTCATGGCTATTGCAAATGAATTTTTTTATTTTGCAACTGTGATATTCTAGCATCTATGATGTGTAATTAGGTCATAATATGTGTGGGGTTACATGTTGACATCAGTTCTGTGTAAATTTTAAGAGTTTTTACTTGTTCTTGCTTCTGTGTAGACTCCTATCCATGGCTGTATTCAGAAAATTTCCGAATACATGGCCAACTCGAAAACAGAGTCTACACGGTTGCTTTAGAGGTTGTTGAATCACTCCACCATGTTCATTTGCTTCATTAGGAGAACATTCAGCTACTTATGCTGTAATTTGCATGCCACAAAAGTTTCTATATTTGTGGGTGAGTGCGCACAACTGCATGGAATTTACTGATTTTTAAACTTGTCACGTCCATGTGTGCATCACCCCTCAATATGCATAGAGCAAAAATTATCATGTAGGTCTTTATGAATCCCCCCCCATACTTATATCTTCCCAATATCCATTTCATTTTTCACAATCAATAAGCATGTATGTCCCGTTAGTTTTTACATCTTTACTACATCTCCAAAAAACTGAAAAAATCATTTTACTAAACTTTGAAATTTTATAGTAACAAACATTCTATCTACGTATTTCCACATAAAAAAATCTGGTATAAACTTGAAGAAGTTTGACTTAATGACTTAAGTAACAAAGTTTTATTCTTACCATCTATTGAGTCATTGAATCAACCACTATCGAAAATTCCAGAATTTTACATCAAAATTATTTATTATTTATAATTAACTTACATAAATTGGACATGCTTGCTTTGTATGTAAATCTGCCTTCAATGATAGCATTCATATATTCATATAATAGGGAACTAGTGTTCTCTTTGTCTGCACTCATATTATCTGCAAATTAATTTAATTTCTTACTGATGGATAATATTAACTGGTTAGTAGATTCATCCAACATATATTCTTTCATTAAATATTCTGGAGACTTAGCCTTTTCTTTTTTAAAGCAATCAGGTCATAATACTAATCCATTCCTTTTTATTAAGTTCATTTTAACATTGTTCTGAGTTTCTTTAAATTTAGAGGTGTGAGCAATGGGAAAGCATATACATTTCCATTTTGATATTAATGGAGTTTTAAAAACATTTTTCTTAAGTGTTTTAAGAACTGGTTTCATATATGCAGAGTCTAAAGACTGAATTTAATTTCTATCTAAGGTAAATTTTGTTAGCCAAATGAAAGGATTGTTAAATATTTTACATTTATCATATTCACTAAACATATAAGAATTTAGTATAATCTGCTCCTGGATGGTCTTCCATTGACTAGAATAAGATGAGTCTACCCAGAGTATAATAGACTGCAGCAATAGAATAAGATTCTGCACCTGGAAAGCTAGTACCAACATACTCCAAAAATCTTATCTGATTTCTATAAGCAATTCTCGGCTTTTTTTTTTTTTTTGCGGGGGTGGGGCACCATAAGAATGAAGTTAACATTTTTTCCCTTTTCCTTTAAAAGTATTTTTGCCAGATATTAAAGCTATTGAATGCAATATGTATATAATCTTGGTTAAGTTAATATAGTAATTTTAATAAGCACTAACCTATCCTCAAAAGTTAAAAAAAGCATTCATTTGATTTTTTTAATAAGAAGTAGCACTGCTTCAATTATGTTTTCAAACTTATTATTAATAATCTTACTCACATTGTGATAGGCTTTCGTTCCTAAACATTTTAGTTATTTTCCTTTCCAGTTTATATTTATCTTTAAACTTACTATCCAGGGATTCATTTAACACTAACATTTCAGTTTTATTAATATTAAATTTCAGCAACAATAGTTCTTGAAACTTTTCAATTTTCAAATCTATTTTTTAATTTGAATAATTTAAATATCCTATATTTAGAAAAATATAATTTTCAAAAAGCTGTGTTTTAGATTGGAAATCTCTGTTAATTGAGAATACATCAGTTTTTCATTGCTTCTAATACTGTTAGCTAAGGGATTGATAACTAATGCAAATGCTAGAGGGTACAAGGGACACCCTTGTTTTGTGCCTTTGTTTAAAATGAATTATTGAAAAATGTAAGATCTAATTTTAACATATGCTTTGGAGTCTCTACATTTTTTTAAATATTCCAATAAACTGTTCTGGAAATGCAAAAACTTATAAAGTTTTAACAAGTATTTCCAATCTATAGAATCAAAAGCTCTTTGGTTATCTAAGCTAATTCTGGCCAATTTATTGTTTATTTCTTTTGCTAAATCTAAGACTCTGTTTAACTGCTCACAATACTACAACATGATTTACAGTAAGGCAGCATCAGCATATGAATACTTATACCACATACAATGACATTCAATACAGCATACCTCTATATACATGTATCACACTACTAAATTATGTTACAATACTTACATTCTATATTAACATCTGTTGTAGTAGATGGAGGAGAATGTTGGTTTTATTCCAAAACTGTGAAAAAGATAACCTAGTCATGCACTTCTCTTATGCCAAAGATATACATAAAAAGTTCTTTTATTCCTGTATTTTACAGCTGCTATTCTCCAGCCTCATGGTAGAGCATACACAATGTTCACCATAGAGGAGTGCTGAGAAACTCCACAGTCTTGAAAGCTTAAGCACTTCTTATTTTTACACAAAAAAGGCAGACTGAAGTCTTTACCAACGTTTAAAGCTGTGATTTTGACACAGGTAGCGATTTGTGTGGCAGTTCTGCTTCACAGCTTTCATTGTCATGCATGAATAGTGAGTTATGCTCAGTCCAGCTTTCTCCATTATCACTGTAGAGGTCAATGTGTCAGACATCCAAATAATGAACCTCATCCATATCAGTAATATAAATGAAGGCCAGAAATTCTGTGGTCTGGTTTAAAAACTCCATAAACTGGGGAATCAGTTCTTGAGGACCTCTTCAGATGATAAAAATATCATCCAAAAAAATGAAAATATTTGTAAATGTGTTCCTTGAAGGTAGATTCAAAAACAAATTGTTTTTCCCAGTATAACATAACTATATTTACAAATATAGTGGCACATGAGGAACCCATAGCAACACCATCTAACTGGTGATAATATCCCCCCAGAAATGCAAAAAATTGTTTTTGAGAACTAACTCCATATTCTCAAGTATTAACCTCAAGTCATTACCTGATAGAAAATCAAATTCCATAAACATGTACTCAAACCACTCCAAACTGGTACCATGAGGTATAACTGAAAATAAATCCTTGACATCTATTCTCAAAAAGAATTTCTGGCCTTCACTTATACTACTGATATGGATGAGGTTAATTATTTGGATGTCTGCATTAGGAAGGATTACTTAAACCATAGACATACATCACAGGTGTATCAGAAAAAATGTTTTTCCGATTCTTATTTACATTATGATAGTAATCATCCTTTCTTTCAATAAAGAAACATAGTGAAGGGCCAAATGGTCAGAGTAGCATGTATGACATCAGAAAAGGAAGAACTCATTAATGAACTGGACTATGTTAAAATGTTGTTTTTACAAAGAGTTTATCCAGAGGACCTTATTAAATCTATTAAAGCCGAAATTCTCAATGGGTGGGGGTCGATGTACTTGCCACTGCTTAGAAATGGTTTGGACGGTAATCTTACTTTGCTACTGAAATAAAGTGTGGACTTAATTTATGGTGTTTCATTTTATTGTGGAGGCCTTTATTTGTACCTGCATCTGAAGGACGTTTGGTTTACTAGTTTGTGTTTTTCCTTCAGTTGTCCATTTGGTGTTCAAAGTTATTATTAATAATCTTACTCATATTGTGATATATTTTTGTTCTTAAATATTTTAGTTCTTTTCTTTTCCAATTATTTATATTTATATTTAAACTTACTATTTAGTAGTTGATTTTACACTAAAGTTTAAATGTTATTACTATTAAATTTTAGCAATGTCACTTCTTGAAACTTCAATTTTCTTATCTTCAGTTGAGTAATTTAAATCTCCTACAGTTAGTAAAACATCATCTGCAAAAATATGTATTTTAGATTGGCAATCTCTGTTAGTTGAGAATACATCATTTTTTTTATTGTTTCTTATACTATTAGCTAAGGGTTCAATAACTAATGAAAATACTAGAGGGGCAATTGATGCCTTTGTTTGTGCCTTTGTTTAAAATGAATTATTGAGAAATGTAAGATCAAATTTAAGATATGCTTTGAAGTCTGTATACAGTTTTTTTTAAATATTCCAGTGAACTGCTTTGGAAAGGCAAACACTTGTAAAGTTTTAAACAAGTAGCTCCAATCTACAGAATCAAAAGTTGGCTGGATATCTAAGCTTGTTCTTCTTCTTCTTTCGGCTTTTCCCGGTTAGGGGTCATCACAGCAGAACACCTGTCTGCTCATGACTGGTAGTGGAGTTTTACGGTGTTGAGTTGCTAGCCTGGTGCCCAACCTTCCACAGAAGACACATCTGGATATCTAAGCTAATTAGGGCAAATTTATTGTTCATTCCTTTTGCCAAATCTAAGATAGTTTTTACCTTTTTTATGTTATCATACATTAATCTGCTGACTATAAATCCAGGTTGAGTTTATTAATTAATGTATCTACTCTAACTTTGAATATTGTGGTGAAAATTTAAGTAAATATTTTATAGCCTACATTTAATAATGAAATAGATATAGATAAGGAAATTAGTTGATTATCCTTTCCTTGTTAAGTATAAGTGAGATTAAAGAAAATTTCTATAAGGGAGGAATTATTTTTTCACTCTGAATTATCCTGAAAAGATCACTCTGTATTTCTAAAATATTGAAAGGAAGCATACTATATAATTGCATACTAAACTAGCCAACCCTTGAGCTTTACCATTTTCCCTTTTTTAAAGCTTCTTTAACATCTATCAGGGTAATAGGCTTTTTCAACACAAATAATTGCTGGTCATTATGTTTATTAGTGGCACTTTTCTTTAAATACTTGTCAATTTTTTAATCATCAGGATTATTATTTTTATCTTTGTTAAGATCATCATGGAGGTTTTTTAAAAAAATAACAATTTCTCTATGTCTGAAGTAAGTTTATTAGTGTGAGGATTTCAGATATTATTGATGTGTGCCTTTTTGCTTAATATCTTACTTCTATAAGCTCATCGATGTAGACTTTTTGAATTCATTGCATAACTGTGCAATTTTATTTTTTCTAAAGACATCTCCACTTTATATGTTAAAACAGTTTAATATTTTGTCATTATTTTAATGACTTCAGTATTATCTAATGTATTTGTTTGTTATTCAGACCTCATGTTTTGTAATTCATCTTTTACTTTTAACAACTCTTTATCTCACTGTTTCATTTTATTACTAGCCCATCTTCCCATTCTATCTTTAATATGCATTTTTAAGGAGTATCATAGTATAACTTTACTAACCTGGCCATTATCATTCAAAGATAAAAAAAAATCTTGATTTGTTCTTAAGGTAACTATTAAAGTCTGTCATTTCATCATGTATACTTGGATTCTACACATAATCTAAAATTTTCTTATATCCATTAATATATTAATATTAGTGCATTATGATCAGATAAATGACATGGAATAGTTTTAAAATATTAACTTTATTAAGTAAATCTATAGAGGCATAAATCCTATCAATTCTACTTTGGGTCCCATGCACATAATAATAATGAGTGAAGAACAATTACTAGTATGTTGCTTTTACTAGTAAATCAACTAAATTATATTACCAATCCTTCTGTTTAGTGCTTTAGCTAATGCCAGTAGTTTATCTTTTGTCTGTTCATTTGTATCTTTTATACTAGATATGCAGTTAAAATCCTCTGCTAAAATTAAACTACCCTTCCAATGACTTTGTAGTAAGTTTAAGTGATCTTTAGCCCTCTTGCACCTATTCCAGGGATCCAGTAAAAAATAGCTAATATATAGAGTATGCCATTATATTTAATTATTAGAAATGTATACATTTCTTTGGTATCATTAATGGATTTCTTGACCTTGGGTATTACAGTAGATTTTCTCCAAAGTGCAGCAATTCCTCTCCTCTTTTTGTTAAAAGAAGCAGATGATAACAGTTCATAACCTAAGTTATTTAAATATTGTATATCTTTGTCTCTCAAGTGAGTCTCTTGCAAAAATATAATGTCTCTATTTAATTTTTAGCTATCTCATTAGTGATTTCCTTTTGTTGCCATTATTTAATCCATTTATATTAACAGATACTAGATTAAAACAATCCATACTGTGTATTTAAAAAAGATTTATTTTAAAAGATAATATGACACATTTATCCACTATATTAACTTAATTATATATAAGAATCTCGTGCATTCCTCCAATACTATCTTAATATTCCACATTTTTCTGAATTCTTCCTTTCTACAAACTAAACTACTAACATTTGTAAATAACAAAACCAAAGACAGGTCTGCAACTATTGCTGCATATATTGCTAATAAAATACAACCTACAATGGATACCAAAGTTCCTAGTTTCCCCATCAAATAGACAAATTACTATATTATCTCTCTACCTACCAGTACATAAACATTCATCAAATACTACCCAAAGTAAACAAACACTTCTGTGACTTAATGAATATAATATTATACATAAGTCAAAAATATTAAGAAGCTATTAATTTAGTTATATGTTTTGTCATTTAAGACTATTTCCCCATTACTACATAAAACTTTAATAATCCTCTTATATTAATCACAAATGTTAAATAATCCAACAAACAGTGCACTATATACTTATTTATGTAATAGTAGTATAAAGTATCGATTATCTATTCATAAACTATTTGCTCATTCAACATTATTATAACTAAATCTCTAAATAAATAAGTATAACAGAGTGGGATCTAAAGAGATAAAGCCATCTATAAGCTTACAGGTGACAGGTAATCTTATCATACTGAACTATAATACAAAAGGGAAATCAATGCACATATATATTTATCATGCTAAAATATACACACATGTTTTATAGATATAACAAAAGCTTTGAGTTATTTTTAAAGTACAACTGTCTATATCTCATCATTGTTTAACACTTCTAACATCACAAAAATATGTACATTACTGAGGCTGAAGAAAATGTCTTGTATTTCTATGGAATCAAAAAAAATATTTGCAGTCTATATTGTTTTCAAAAGTTTCAGTGTGATCCATTCAAATCCCATTTCCCTTCCTGGATTCAAACATATTGAAAAATCTACTTTCTATCAAAATGGATGTATTGATTCAGTGATAAAATATGCAAATGTCAGCATTGACTTAAGAAATTAGTTATTTCATGTAGTTTTACTGAATCCAATAACATGCAATATATTAAAAGCTTCAAAGTTCACATAACCAAGCTTCAAATTTCAGTTTTCAGATTATTTTCAAATATTTTACATGATTTTCTATGTAAATTATATGATATATTGTACATTCACATTTCTGCCATATGCAGGTCTATGTAATACACATCTTTGTTATTTAAATATTTTATCTTCCCACTAATATTCTACCTTATGCTATACAGTTTGTATTTCTAAAATCTCTCATCAAAGAGCTATTTAATTATCATCCCCTATTAAAGATTATAGTATGTGTATATATTCCTTAGCTTATTGATATTGCTATTTCATTAATCTTACATATTAAATACATCATTCCTTGTGCATGTTCATATTATTCATAACATGTTTGCTCTTCTTGTTAATTCTAGTATTACAAACAATCTTGACTGTTTATAAAATAATTCCTGCTTGTTTAATATGAATGCATGTTTTTCGACATTGTAAACTGCTGTTCTGATGTAACTATCCTGACATCAGAATGTGATTACAGCATGTGAAAATGACAACTCACAGCACACAGCAGCTGCTAATATCCTCTGTAAGCTTCTCGTTCTTTTTAGTTCTTTTAAGCTGTTTTAATCAGTAACAAACATCTAATTTTACTTCTTTCCATTCATATATACATTGAGAATTAATAACACTGTAACACAAGCTATTGACATTCAGTAAAATGTAAGCAAATTATGTTAGCAACAGGTCAATGTGAAATGTTACCATGGCTACTGTTTTACCAATTCTTCACATCTGAAAAAAGAAAAAAAAATGCTATTTTGAGTAGATTTCTCACATATATAATAGAAGAAAAAGAAAAAAAGAGAAAGTTCCTTTCTGTATTCACAGACATCATTGATGAACTTTGGCCTAGATTTTCTTCAGAACAGCTCAAGTTAGGAATAAGCACACATTTTGACACAACTGGAACATTCTTTTGTTCTCAAGCTTTCTTCAAGTCTTACTTGCTTCATAAACGACCTGTGAAAGGAATGTGTTACACAGGAACAAAGTAAACAAAATCACCAGCACTTTAACACTCCTAATTAGCATATTACTTAGATATGACATTTGGTTAACCTAGCAATGCGCATACTAAGCAATGCTGAACAAATAAAACAAAAATTCTTAAACTTATGTAGTCTTAAAGTTACCAGTATTATTTCCTTTAACTTAATGTTATTCTCTTACAAGAAGTATTTGTTTATCATTTATTAATACACTTATAAGTTTAGTTAAATGAAATATATTGTCTTTCACTGTAAATATAATAAAACAGTAAAACTAACCATTCATATTCCTCATCATTAGAAATGTTTAGCTTAAAATATAAATAAATACTTGCATATGTTTCAAAGCTTAAAATCTAGTACAAACCTTTTACTTAAAGATAACATTTATTGCTATAGAAAGGAATAGTCCTGCAGAGAATAAAAGTCAATTGTGTTTAATCATTTTAATTTTAGAAGAAGTTTTCCAGGAATTCAGCTCACTCTCTCTCTCTCTTGAAGGCTACATTTTCCACGCCATTATCTCAGTATTATCAAGGATCTTATTGATGTTAAAAGTAGATGCCTCTTCCAGCTTGTTAAATATTTTGTTTCTTCAGAAAGAAAAAAATACTTTGATCTTTGCAGGAAACACCAAATTGGCTTTAATATTGTATTTTTAATTTCCTCAATCAGTGGTAAACAGGATTTTCTTTTACTCATTAGTTTACTGGAATAATCATTGTCAAATCTGATTACATGTGCACCTATTTTAATAGGTGGGCTGGACCATGCTGTTTTTAATATTTGATCTTTTTCTAAGCTAGACATGTAGTTAACTGTAATTGAACATGGTGGTGAGGTTTTTTTTTTTTTTATTTTTTTTTTTGCTTCTTTAAGGGTGCTCTCATGGATCTATGTGCCCTTTCAATTCCAAAAGATAAAGGTTCAGTTTGATTAAATATTTTATGCAAACATGTTGTTAAGAGGTTTATTATATTGTCTTTCTCATACTTTTCAGGTACACCACAATTTCTAACGTTATTTTTCTCAGTCTGTTTTCTAAATCATCAGTTGTTCTATGAGCCAGTTATTTTGTTTTAAAAGAAATTCAGTCTGAGACTGACCTTTAGTTATCCTTCCTTCATGATCCTTTAAAGCTTCTTCCATACTGCTGATTTCTACACTTTGTTGTTTCATGAGAATTTCTAAATATTTCATCTTCTTTTTGGTCTCTTCTTTGAAACCTTATAGTCTGGTATCCTATTTGTCTATTTTAAGTAATACACCCTGCATACTATATATTAGCAGTTGTATGTATTTTTTAACACAAGAATCCTGAGTACAGTTTCTTGAGTTACTCATTTTGAAGTCTGTTCTCTTTAACCAAGCAGTTGACATTCTGATAGAAAAATTATAGATTTTGAAGAACTTAAAGCTATAAATCTTTTCTCTGACTGTTGGCGACTAAAATTAGTTAGTGACTAAAATTAGTTAACAAGTTTATCTCCAGATTTTAATTTTTTATTTATATTTCTGCCAGAGAAAAGTTTTCAGTCACAGAGCTTTCAACACTTGCTGCTCTTAGTTCACCATCTTGTCCATGCCCCTAGTATGATAGTTTCTGATGTCTCACATGGATATGGATGCGTACAACAGCCTGCTCTTCCAAATTCAAATAAATACAAATCAGCAAAAGAAACATGTTCATTATATAAGCAATTAATATACTCAGAATAATAAATCACTTGAATACACTACTTAAGTAATAACAGTTGATGGCAACTGTTAGTCTGCATGCCAGAAAACAGGTCCAGTACAAGCAGCAACTACAGTATGTGTTGCATACTTAAATCCTTCAAAATGATAGTTTGAACACTTACTAACACGAAGTGCTAAATGAGTGATGGGAACAAACCCAATCTGTTTTAACATTGACTAACAAAAACAAGCAATTTGCTTAAAAATATAATAGAACACATCTTGCATCAATGTGCATTGACCAGCGATAATGGAGAACACTGGACTAAGCAAGAGTGTGCTCGTGATCATGATTTAAAAGGTTATGACAGCAGTGCACTCATGTACAATTACGCCTCTGCCATAACATTTAATTCACACAAAGACACTATTTCAGGGCAGTATTCTCCATTATTGTGAAACATTCCTATACTTTTTGCTCTCACTTTTTGCTTTCTGTAACTAGTAAGTAAGTAGTTGAAACTTCAGGTGCTGCAAAGAATTATGACTGGGTTTCTATGATCATAAGTAAGTAGTTATGTGTTCTCAGCACAGATGTGAAGATTCATCATTTGAGTGCCACTGTCAAAATGAATTTCTTAATAATTGTGTCTTCTTAATAAGGACATCAAAATTTACCTCCTGAGCTTTTTTCTCAAGGTGAGTTTCTTAATATCTGTGTTATGTACACAATAACAAGATTGTTATGATCATAAACCTATTCATAATCCTCTATATGCTGCTCTAGTAGCTAGTACATTATTACTGTGCATTAACTGTTACTACGTAGTACATATTTGTTAGTGTGCCTCACCATGAAAATTGTGAACTCTGGGCATGTACTTTATGTGTGTTATGAATGTAACAGAAGCTGCTGTTGCCAATTGTATTTAGTAACATGCATTTATGGATCATCAACTCTTGCAACTGACTTGTTAAAATTACTTCATATACATTGTCTAACATTATCATACTGAACCAAATTAGAACCTCTCAACTGCAACTATATAATTTTGTTTACTTTTCATCTATGTCATGTATGAAAATTCTCCATTGCTTGGATATGCTTTTGTTCTGTGTTTTTTTACTGTTGTTAGTAAGCCAAAACTCCATGTTTCAATTTTGTTCATTTATTTTGATGCAGTATGCTTGTTTTATATAGTTTTATATAATTTACCTATTCTATTTTAACATTTTGTACTATTATATCATTGTTTATATCATTGTATCAGTGTCCATTTTATTTTATTAGGTTGAAGTATTTAAATGAACTTGAAGAGGAAGTTAATAATCAAACGTAAATAAGGACAAACAAGTAAAGTATTTGTTCACAATACTACATCTTAAAATTTGTTTGTTCCAAAATGCAGATGAAGAGATACACCATCAGTGGGATTCAATAAAGCCTACACAGTGGTTTTCAACTGTGTGCACTTCACAGCACAATGCACACATGGGCACAGAAATTTTTGAATTCAGTAAGCACCATTTAATGGTGCACTCCCCAGCAGAAACAAGGTAAACACGTTGACATACTAACTATAGCATAAGCAGCTGCACTACATGCTAATCAATCAAGGCAACATGGTGTAGCTATTCAACAAGCTATAAAGCAACTGTGTAGACTCTGTGCTGGTGTTTCCCATGAATTAAAAAGCTTCTGGAATGCAGCCATGGAAAGGAGACTACACAGACATAATAAAAAGTAAAATCTATGAAATTTGTACAGAACTGACCTTAACCTGTGACAGTAGCCTGGATGCAACAAAATGAGAGTAACAACAGCAACATAATCCTTTTTTGTGCAATAACACAAATGCAGCTTTAGTCTCCACCACCAAATGAACAGTACACTTCTAAGTAATGCAGACAGATAAAAGTGTAAACGTGTGCTAATCAAAATAAATATAAAAAGCATAAAACAAACTATTCATAGTTACATGCCAGCATATCCAATATGTAGCAGATGAAATGCTGGCATATCATCTAAAAATCAATACTCTTCTGTGCAGATATATTCCAAAGTAATATCCTGGTTTCTGTGTTCAACATATGAACAATTCCATTCCCCTTCAGTTTCTCTAGTTACACGGTTGGCTTCTAGTGTAGATTCAGGGCTGTCAGCATGGCAAATATGTAAATGAGGTCTGAACTCATTAGGATTGCTGAATCCCAAATCCTTGGCTTCCTGTTGCAGATCTAAACATTGTGCAGGCACTCCCTCTGTGTATGGATGGCAACTGTGAATGCTTACATCAGGTGGGTGTGTCAGGTTAGACTTACAAAGTGTTACATGTACGTCTGTCAAGATTGGAAATGGAAGTAAGCAGCTCACAATTCACTGATTCTGTTTCATTAACATCCAACCTCCTCTTCACTTGTGTGCAAATTGCATTTTCTCTGTCAGATTTTTATTATTATTTTATCTTTTGGCCATTGTTTGCACGATGCAGTGCTTAGCATAATCACAGGCAATGGAGGAATGAAGCGATGGTTTGGCTGTGCAGTGCTGCACAACCAGTACAAGAGAGATCTTAACATTGATTAGTAAAATAAGAGAAAGTCATGTAACCATTCCAGTGCTAGAATTGCTAAAGTATGACAGCTACTATTGAGCCTGTGGAATACACTTGCTACTTAATTGACTCTGTGGTAGCAGGTGTTAATGCAGTTAATGCAGATATAAATCCTTTTTAGGGGTCCAGATGGTACTGAGTTTAAAAACAGCTGTATCTAATACTTTTAGCTATGTCTGCTTTAGCACTGTTGTGCATTGGAGCATGGTGTGCAATATCGCCCAATAATGCATTAAATGAAAGAAATGGGGAAGACAGAACAGTGGTGAAATGGGAAGCAAGCAGGGGGAAGAACAAATAGAAAGCAATACATGAATGTGCAGGAGGGAGGTAGGAAAGAACAATAGCTATCCATTTCTTCAACAGTAAAAACTGATAATATGTGCAGAATATTACCTGAATTTGGACTGTCACCTCCAGAGAAAGGGGTAACCACAGTGCAATCATTTTGTAGACCCAATTGCACTGAATCAAGTGCATCAAGAAGACATGTGTGTGAAATGGAGAGCTATATATGGTATGCTTTTATTTATTTATTTTTGTGGAACAGGTGCCCATTTTTTTTTTTTTTTTTGGAGAGAGAGGAATGTTGAGGAAGGGATGTAGGATGTAGGTATGTCTGTGTCTGGTAAGTTGGGTAGGTGAGAAAGCAATTTCAGATAGATAAGACAAACAAGACAAGACACAGGGATGGTGATGGACACAAGTGGCCACTGCACACCATGGATGGGTGAGGGTCGAGACATCCAGAAACCATGGATGTCAAGCTGGTGGACAGTGGACTGTCATCACTGTCACATGATAACATCTGCAATGGTGACCAGCTACAGTGGGCCTTGTCCAAATGGTTACCAGGGAGGACCTGCTAAGGAACAACCACTAACCCCCAATTAAGTTTTTCTGGCAAATATTAGAGATCCAGACAACTCCTAGGCGAATGCAGTACAGCATGTCCTGGATGTGGGTGCAACACCTTTTGAGACAGCAAGCACATCCCAGGAGGAGCTTCCAGGTAGGCTTTGTTATCTGAACAACTGAATACCATTGTATAGTAAAACAAATAAATGAAAATGAATAAGTTAATTCTGTTTCACATGTCTTTTTTGGGTTGAGTTGAAGATTGCTACAGTTATAAGCTTAGGTTGCAGTTGTCATCCACGTTCTTGTCAAAAGTATAGTTAACAGACATATAAAGATAAGTATTACTCTCTGTGTTACTGTTCATTGTGATGATGTTGCTCTTACCTCTTTCGTAACTTCTTCCAGGACCATCTAGACTACAGCATAGTACATCTCATCCAGATGGCAAGCCAGATACTTTTATGTCAGTACTGCTGATCAATTTAAAGAATTATTGTATTGTGAGATTTTGAACTCAGGCCTGTTGTGTGTATTGCTGTACTGTCTGTAATAGTGGCAGCACTGTTAGTTTCTTAGCATATATTTCACTATAATAGTGCAAATACCAATGTATTCCTGTGTTTCTTGCTTTTTATCACAAGTGAACATGACAGTGAGAATGTGGGCCTTTGCCACCTGATGTTGGTGTATCAGGAGACTCTGATGATGATGCTGGCCAAACTGAGACACAGTCGAAGGTGCAGAGAATAAATCTGACATAGAGGTTGTCATACAGTCATCCCCTGCATTTCCATCAGACACAGCCAGTAGGCCTATGCCTATGCAGTCCACTGAGCCCACAGATATTCGACAGGTGAAGGGGGAGGACATAAGGACATTGATCAGGAAAGTGTGGCTACTGTGGCTTCAGTGTCTGTTGAGTCTAATTGTAGCCAAAGTGTAGGCCAGGTGTTACACAGGAAGATTGATTGGGGTGCTCAAAGGGGGACTGTTGTCCATCCTTCACCTGATGCAGGTGTCACATCCTGTGCCACTCAACAAATGTTTATGGCTGTCATGGAGGTACAGGCACGTTCCCATAGGTGCTCCAGACAAATGCTTAGGGTGATGGAAGTGGCACTGTCTGACATGCATGACTGCCTCCGCCATGTTGCTGATTCACTGGATTGGATGAATGACACAGTGGAACAAGAGGTGCCTGTGATAAACTGTGGGGTGTCTGTCAAGAAATGAACAGTGTGTGTGATGGAACATCTTCTGGGAGGGGAATGACATCCTCTTGGGAATAGGTCAGCCACATAATCTGCTGTCAGGCAATGGGGCCATACCTGATCATTCTTCCATAGTGGCAGCACTTCCACTGCCTCATCAGTGAGTGTGCTGTTCATACCCGGACATGTCAGGCCATGGGGTTGTAGTCTTGAGCATCCTGGTGAAGGCAGCTTATCCAGCAGACATCTGTCACATTCAGGAATCAGCATTTTGTCTGACTGTGGGTATGGACATGCCAGTGCAGCTCCTAACAGAGCCAGTTCTCGTGGTCGGGGATGACAACAATAAACTGCCACTTCTACCATGCATAGCTCACACCTGTCCAACAGACCAGCAAGCACAGAGCTTGGCTGTATTCATGCAGACACTCATGCACTGATTCCACCTGGATGACCCCTTACAAACACACACACACACACACACACACACACACACACACACACACACACACACACACACACACACACACACACACACAGACACACCAGTTACTCATTTTGTCTCAATGATCATTTGCCATTTTATCCCTGTGCCTGCCTTCCCCTTCTTACTCAAACACACTCATTGACCTTTTGTGTCAGGCTAGGCTTCCTGCCCCTCACCCACACAACACCCTGTGTAAGTGATCATAACTGTGCCATATCCTTGTTTTCTATCTTTTTGATTCTGGGATACAAAATCTGTGTCTGATATTCAGGGTGCGTAGCTAACTTAGTGCTTAGTATAACTGCATCTGTGTTGTTAAACTGCTCATTGTATGTTTCACTTATATTGACATTGGAAAGTTAAACAGTTGATAGCATTAAAATTTCACAACTTTATAGTGAATGCTCTTTTAAGGCTTGTGAAGCCAGAAACTGCAATGTGTACCATTACTTTCTAACTTGTCTCTGTAATGACACCCACATAACACTCTGTGCAAGTGATAATGACTGTGCCATATCCCTGTTTTCTATCTTTTGGATTCAGGGATACAAAAGTTGTGTCTGATGTTCAGGGTGCATAGCTAACTTAGTGCTTAGTATATCTGCATTTGTGTTGTTGAACTGCTCATTATACCTTGGACTTGTATTGACCTTGGAAAGTTAGACAGCTGATCTTATCAAAATTTTACAACTTTATAGTGAATGCTCTTGTAAGGGTTGTGAAGTCAAAACACTGCAATTTGTATCATTACTTTCTAACTTCTCTGTTTAATGATTTTCCAGGGCAAACATATGGAACACATCGTACTTCATGCCATCATATTCAGATCTTAGGATTGTATGAAAACATTGTTGTTAAACCTCATCAGAAGAGTAATACAGTATAATGTTCTCTTTTGAATGTACCTCAATAGAAACATGCGGCAGCTGGAGAGACCACAGGGCTTTCTCAGCAATATAACACAGGGCCTACGAACCATAACATGATTTATGTGGAGAGATTAAAAGCCATATCACTATAATCTGTCTGGTATAGGGTGAGGTGATATCTGTCTGGCCTCCAAGCCAGTGTCTGTCCATGTCCTGGTGGGATGACTGTATATACAAAAATCTGATATAGCTGATGACATCAGCAGTGTCTGTTGAGAATATGGTAATAACAGTGCCCCACATGATGTGGTAAAAGGCTTTCTGTTATGTCAAGCAAGAGTGCACATACAGTTGGCCACAGTGAGAACAGAACCCTTATCTATCTAAGTACACATTCTCCAGAACACAGTACTTAACACAAGTGCCACAGCACAAGTATGACTTTTGCAAGACTGCAGCTAAACATAGTACATGACATCAGAAGACATGTGTGAAACAAGATGTTGGCAAGGCCTGCATAGGTTTATAGTTTCATAGGTTCATATGAGGCTACTACCATAATGGCCCTAGGTTCTTATGTTCATAGGAGGTTACTAGGAAAATGGCCCTAGGGCCTTTTCAAGCCTAGGGAAGTTGTACCATTGTTCCCTTGTAAACCAAAATATGTAGTCCATATCTGTGAATCCATGATCAACACTGGTTCCCCTGTCTAAGAGTGACATTAGTGAAACATCTGAGGTAATTTTATCATTTCCCAATCAATTGTCCAAGTTACACTTAAATAGTGTTATGGAGGAACTGAGTTTCATGTGAACTGGGAGTTTGTTCCATAGCAGTGACAATCTCTGGGAGACAAACCTGTCTGTCCAGCATGTCCTGTTGATGTCACATGCTAGGTTAAGGTGCCTACAGTAAGTGTATTTTGTCCCATTTGATTTGTGGAGGTGCAGCATTTCCATTAAGGCATGGTTCGAGAGTGCTCTGTAGGCCAGGCACAAGTCACATCTCAGTAGTCTATATAATACAGAGTACAGTGACAGGGCCTTCAGTCTGTCCATGTAGGTCACATGCTGAAGTCTTGGTGAGAAACCTCTTAAGTCTTTCCAGCTGCTGCAGGTGTCTGATGAAGTACATGCAAAAGGGAGCAATGTACTCTATTATTGCTCTGATGAGGGATGAGTACAGAAGATTGATAACATCCTTAGTCTTGGATGCTATGTCCTTACATATAAGGTGTGCAATATAAAAGGCCTTCCTTACCACTGTGGACACATGATGATCAAAGCTGATGTTACTATCAATCTGCATTCCCAAATCTCTCACCATTGGGTTGAAACCTAGGGGAGTGTTATTAATAATGTACATTGCAGATACCTCTCCTGTGCTGAATGAGATAATAGTGCATGTTGTTGGGTTAAGTTTAAGTCTGTGGCATTGGCAACAAGCATTTATGTATGTAAGCACATTTTGTAGTATATTAACATTGTTTGGGTAGTCAATAATTGCACACAGTTTGCAGTTGACAGTGAACCTGGTGAGCCACATGCCATCTGTTACTGCCAGAATTTCTGAGAAATAGATTCCAAACAGTAGTAGGCCCTGCCCAGACCCCTTGTAGAACACCACTGATAACAGGTCTGCTGGTACAGGTTGAATCCCCAAGTATGACTGTATGCATTTTGTTGGTGAGCCAATTGGCTACTTCTCTAATGACATATGGTTAATCCATGCTGATGATGCCTGAGTAAGGGATTATATCAAAGACCTTGGCCAAGTCGAGATAGGCAGTAAGAACTGATTTGCCTTCATTCATAGCTTTGTTGACACTCTTGAAGAATTCCACTAGGTTTAACAGGCATGATCTGCCCTTAACAAAGCCAAACTATGTCAGGTAAAAAGTTTGAAGGTCACCAATGCCCTTATTGATAAGGTCCAAGATGATTCTCTCCATGGCCTTACAGACAAGGCTGGTCAGGCTTATGGGTCTATAGTTTCCCAGTTGGTTGAGAGACATCCCTCTGTACAAGGGGAGTACAGTTGCTGTTTTCTACTCTGCCAGGACAAATCCAGTACTTAGACTGTGGCTGAAAAGAGTATCCAGTGGTTCTGCTAACTCTTGCTTTACACTGTTTAGTAAGCAGCCTGGGATATTATCTGGTCCCATAGAGGCTGTGTTTTTGGCCTTGGCTAGTGCAGTTATGACATTTTCTTTGGAGATTATAGGTAGAGAACTGGTGGCAGATATGCTTTGGGGTATGATTGCTGGAGACAGGGGTGCGAAATTTTTTCCAAACCTGTCTGCTAACAGGTTTGCGACATCCTCAGGTTCAGTATGACTGGTAGTATCCACTATGAATTTGATGCAAAGTTGGTCCCTCCCTTTTACATTACAGACATAGCTAAAAATGCCTTGTGGTTATCCTTCACTATGGATGCTAATTTAGTTTTGTAATTAGCTTTAGAGGACTTTTCAAAATGTCTCATTTGCTTGTTCAAGCTATGGAAGGTGTTTTTCTGCTTAGACTGTTCCCTCTAATTCCTGGACAGCCATTTCTTTCTCATGTTGCATAATCTATTTATGCTAGGTGTCCACCAGGCAGCTTATTTTTTCATGATTAAGTTTTGATCTGCTTGAGTACGGCTAAGTCTATACACTTGCAAAGCTGTTTATACAGGGCATTTGTGTACACCTCCATATAGGAGTCTTTACTGTCAGTGGTAGAAGGAGGTTTGAAGTTATGCATGCCATCACTTAGGAGGCTATAGTTTGTTTTGGAGAAACCTTTCCACCTTTTGGATCCTAAGGGGGGACAGATATGATTGTTACATTGAAAGTGACTGATTTATGGTCAGACCTTACCAGAGGGTCCCATACATGGGGTTGTGCAACAATCTCCCATGTTGGTGAGTACTAGCTCAGGAATATTAAATCCCCTTCTGGGGGTACAGGCTAATTTTTCCAGAGCATTTGTGTTTACAAAGTGCGAAACCTTAGGGCAAGCATGTTTGAGCTCATATATGTATCCCAATCAATGGAAGAATAGTTGAAGTCACCCATGTCTAGGGTGTTTGGCTGTATTATGAGTGGCATATGTAGGTCCAGGGAGGTACTGTCTGGTTTTCATGGTTCAGGTTGGTGGACCTGTAGCTAACAATGATGTGGAGGGGGGGGTCTTTCCTACAATTTGTTGGACTTGGAGTAACTCTAGGGAGTAGTACTGCTTAACCTGTCATGAGGTGTATTTGTCTTTCATAAAGATGATACACCTCCTTCTTTGTTTCTTTCATGTTCATGTTGTGGCCTGAATGTGTGGAAGACATTATAGCCTTTCATGGCCACCCATTTCTCTGTGACTGCACAAACAACAGTGTCTTCCCAAATAAGTAGTACCTCCATTCAGTGTAGCTTCTGATTTACACTGCTAGCATTAAGTAGCATAACTGAGTTTGTCTTTTGAGGATATTTTTATGCTAGAAATTTTGTTCTTATGACATTGCCTAAAAAGTCACTAAGGGGAGGCAAGTACCTTGGTCAATAATCGAAAGGCAAGAGGTGACAGATGAAGACCATCCCTGACAAAGCAATGTGGTCTGTCAACCATATCATCCCAGGCTGACAAATATTGTATCCCCCTGGACTGGCACCAGTAGCTAAGCCAATTATTGAAGTTGATAATTATTTTGTTTGTACTGTGGCATCATCCTGGGTGAAGGCAGAATACTGCTTAGAGCTATGGACATACTTGCCTGGGACACATAATCTGAGAGCTCAGTCATATCTCTCTTCACATAGTCCAGTGAGGTAAGTCACAAGTAATTTACTCCAACATGGAGTATGACAGAGGTGAAACTGTCCTTGTTGTTGAGAGACTTGAGTGCATGCATGACTTTGTGGATCCTGGCACCTGACAGGCAGCTGACTGTGACTTTCTACTTATAAAACCTTGTGAGGGGGACATCTGTGTGTCTTGCTATGGATTTGCCTATGACCAAGACATTGGTTTTCAGGTGTTTTGCCTTAAGGGCTTAATGGGTGGCACACTGAAACATTTATTTTTATGTGTAGTGAGTTCCATTGGGACTGTAATGTGTGCAGAATGTTTGCATTTGCGTGGTCTTTGCTCTTTTGGTAAGCTTATGATGAGTACATCTGCATATGTGGGATTATGTGTTGTGCACTTTGTTTGTTGAGGAGGTGTGTGTTAACAACCCTTTTGATGTCTGGTTTGTTGTTACTTGACAGAGAGAGAGAGAGCATTTATTCTAGATTCATTGTATAATTGCATCTCTCACATATTGTAAGTTTTAGGGGTACATGGTTGTCAGTATACATGAGGAAATACAAGCCTATCTGTGTAAAAACACAAGTACCTCTATTAAGTATATTTTAAATGTCATTGTTAGCAGAGTAATTTTGTGAGCAGCACCAACTGGGCCTATCTATGAGTAAAATAGGTGCCACCCCAGAGGTGACTTTACAATCATCCAACTAGTAGTGAAGGTTGTGCTTGAACAGGGTCATTGTGGAGCACTGCTTCACACATAGTGGGAGCCTATTACAGAGGAGTGTGAGTCACTGGTGGATATATCTATCTCCTCGGCATGTTCTGTTTATGTCACAGGCCAGGTTGAAAACCCTGGACCAAGTTATTCCTGTCCCATTTGATTTGCAGATGTCTAACATTTCCAGTAGAGTAGGGACTGAGACTTTTCTGTAGGTCAGGCATAGGTCACTTCTCAGCAGCTCACAGGATACTGAGCACGGTGACAGCTCTTGTAGTCTTTCCATGTATGTGATGTCTGAAGGACCTGCATTCTCCCAATCATAAACCTTTATTTTTTTTTTTCAATTGCTCCAGTTGTCTGTTGAGATACAGACAAAAGGGAGCCTTGTACTCAATTAGTGGTCTGACAAGGGTGAAGTACAACAGAGCTATGGCATCCCTGGTCTTGGATGTGATGTTCATATGTATGAGGATGCAATGCAGAATGTGTGTCTCAACACTATGGCGCATAGTGTTGAAAGTGTAGATTGCTAAGAACATGTGTTCACAAGTCTTACAACACTGTGTTTGAGCTGAAAGGGCTGATATGCATATCATAATTAGCAGGGGTACGTCAGTGCCAAAGGTGACAATGAGACATTGTTTGCTGTAAGGTTTAGTCTTTAATTTAGTACCAGTCATTTGTCTCTGTCAACCCATTCAGTAATTTCAAAAAAAGAAAAAAAAAAACAACTGTACAGTTGGGATAAAGTTGACACACCAGTACACAAAAAACAGAACCAGAATGAAAACTAGGTGACAACAAACACGGCTAAGTAAAGTAAACCAAACAGCTTTTACTATAACTTAGTAAGCTCTTTTGCATTGTCCTCAATGATTCATCAGAATTTAAAAATACATAGGTTAACACTCATTATTTAAAATCCAAACCACAAATCCGAAACTGATTCCAATTATGACATCATAACAAGTTGTCCAATCAGCTATAGAAACTGTAATAGCAAATGAACAAATTAGACAGTACATGATCTGCCAATGTGTACTACAAAATAAATAAAACAAACTATAATTTCTAGTATGGCTTAAGTGTATATAAAAAATACTTATCTACTAGTCACCTAGTTCTAACAGTAGATATGTGCTTAGTCATGGTAAAATATACAAGTCCAAAACCATTAAATATAGTTCTATGAGACTCAGAAGCAAAAAAAAATCAAATCAATTGATTGCCAGGATTACATGATAAAGTGATTGAATGAACATTTAATATCCTGTATATGGTTGATTAATTTAACTTTCTACATAAAGAAAACATATAAAAGCTGTGGGTTCCTATCTGTTGCATTCAAAATTCTTAAACATAGCACAACATTGCAGTGAAATGTAAGAATTCCTAAATGCATACCATGACAACCAATTAAAAATAAACTGCTACCACAACAACATAAGTGAATCACCTGCTTAACAGGAAAAGATAATACAATGAAGCAGGTGTGGTATTATAGTCACAATCTTAATGGGCAGAGCCCATGTGTACACATGAAACTTAAAAGCTATAAGAATATAAGTTAACTAATGTTACCAAGAAACATCAACTATCATTCAAGTGTTGTATGTAAAAATGAGTATGTCTGCTTACAAGCATGAGGTCTTAAAACCAAAAGGAGCACTACTCAGTCAGTATAATTAAAATGAAAGTACCTTACCTGATAAAAACATCCAATGAAATGTATTAATTGAGTTATAACTAAACTAGCTAGAACTAGGCCAGTGAAAGTGCATAGATCTTAAAAGTGCCAAAAGAGTGTAAACAAACCTGAAGTTGCTTAAGAGCCATCCTCTATATGCATAGAGCCAATCAAAGGAATCTGTGTGAAAGAAGGGTGTTACAGCCTATCAATGCCTTTGTCTGGAGTCAACTAACCAATCAATGGAGTTAAAGGTTATTCTATGAGAAAAAATATTATTAATGAAGCAATGGTCTAGCTTTCAAGAAAGGTTTGATAGAAACAGCGTCATTCAGTCCATAACACTGGTCTGCTTGTAACTGAATGATCCATTTCTATTCAGTCTTCTGTTTTATTCTTCCTGTTACCCATTCTACTTCTTCTTTCAAAGTGTCCAGTACCATACATTTGAAATGATGTTCTACTCCTTCTTCCACAACATGTTTTGCTATGGTCACAGTTGCATCTTCCTTCCTAATTTTATATAAATGTTTTTTGATCCTGTCTCTAAGTGCCCTGTTCATTTTTCCTATATAGAAACTGGAACATTTTATACAAATAGCTAAATAGACCATGTTCTTGGTCCAGCAATCAGCATAATTCCGAAGTAACGCAACCAGTGATGTTATTACCCTTCTATACAAAGAAACTGATGTGAGACCTAAAACAATATTTTTGACCAGGTTTTTCCAGGGGTCCCCTTACCTATTCGTGAATGATACAAACAAGATCAGTCTGAAGCAGAGGGAGGAAGAGAAGGAATTCTTCTAAGCATGTAGGGCCCTTAATGACAGTCAAGAAGTTCTGGACACAGAACACAACAACTTAATTTTCAATCTTTCAAATCACATATTGATAGACTATCAAAGCAAAGTCCTACAGAAAGGACTTTCTTTCATTCCAGCCACTTCCAGTAATTTTAGTGATATAGTGACTGACATCAAACTATTTTGTCAGAATGTCATGCTCAAGCTAATGTTTTCAATACCGAATCTAATACAAATATTTTCAAGAAACCAAGTACATATACAGCTACTTTGGGTCTACAGATAGAAACATTCGTAAAAGCTTGTGAACAAGATCTATATAATATGTACAACAATGGCACATTCATCAAGAAGAGATTTTATAACTGTACTAGTCCATTACTTCAAATTCTGAGGTTAATACAGAAGAAGACATGACACAAGACAGCAAGGCTCAAACTTAACACTCTTTATTAAGCTAAAAAGTAACAATAATTATTAAATCAGCTGATAAATGAGACATTGTAACTAATTAATCAAGTACTTATAAGCATATGCATAAACAATCCTATTCAGTGCAGCTATCTGTTTGGTCAAGGCAGGACCGACACCTGCAAAATGGCTGTATGCTCAGTTCAGGCTGATGCTTTGATCAAATCCATATGATGAGTTCCAATATGTTACTAGCTTTTGAGCCTTCTATAGTCTTGAGCAAACAATAGAGTCAAAAGGTTCAGCTGATGACATATAGATCATAAGTTGATCATGAGCTGATGGAATATTTTAGAAAATTACAAATAATTTCCTAAGTTGTAAACAAGAGTGTAATGTCTGGATTAATACATTACTTCCCCTTTTCAGAGAACAGTTAGCCCACAAATTTGTGATATAGTTCCTCCTCACTGAAATCCCCCAAATTCTGGTAAACATCTTCTGAGCTGGTAAACAACTCACAGGTCAAATAAAGTTCAGTTATACCAGTGATCAGTGAACAAGGCCTGCATTTAAGCATATTTATTTAATTATTCTTAGCAGCACGTAGTACTTAGCAGCGTATAAAATCAAGCATACACAGTGGTATGGAGCTTGAGGCATATAACTCAGGCCAGGTAGACTGTGTGGATCCATCACAGACCACCCTTGCATCGAGCAATGTACACTATGTATCTCTTATGAAAGTTAAAACTGACAAGATTAGTCTGTATCTCCTCATAACTTTACAGTAAATGTAGCATGATATCAATCAAAATAAGACTGAAATTATTGTTGTCTACAGCAAAGGATGTAAGAGCAGATTAAACCAAACTGAGGCTTTAGGTGACCACATAAAAATGCCATGCCGATGCAAAGCAGTTATTTCTTGAATCTCATTTGCAATTTTTTACAATTGT
Source organism: Protopterus annectens (assembly GCF_019279795.1). Lineage (NCBI taxonomy): Eukaryota > Metazoa > Chordata > Ceratodontiformes > Protopteridae > Protopterus > Protopterus annectens. Next base: position 1,403,040,072 of record NC_056743.1, on the reverse strand, counting down.
ACCTTTGTCTTTAATCATTTTTATCACTGTTTGACGGGCATCATATAATGTCTTATTTAGTAGTTGCAACACTATTTGTCCCTCCTGTGTGATCTGTTGAAAATTCGGGTGGACTAGAGATGGCCATTTAAAAGTATGTAATGGTTTTGTGCTAGCATTAAAAGTGATATCAATCCAGCTAGTCAGTCTAATAAAATCTCCAGTACAAAAATCAATGATTACATGAATATTACTTTTACAGTGTGCTCCACCATCTGTAATGATTCCATCACTCCATGCTAATTTGCAGGAGGATATCACACAGACAGTGGTATCATTCAATTGGTAAATGTCTGTACGATGTACTACATATCTATGCCAAGTACATTTTCCAGTTCCATTATGTAAGCATGGATGAGGTTTCCTTTTCACCATCATGCATACCCACCCCTGGGGCCAGGTCTCACAACTTGCCAAATCAATGGGTACATCGTTATAATCAATCAAAGTAGAGTCAATTTGAGGTACCCACCAATTATCACCAAATTGTAAAGGCAGTGCAACAAAGGGATAGACCTGCTTTGTTCCTTTTTTACTAGCAAGATAGTCAAAAATTAGTATGCAAGAATTATTCTCACATGCAAAATCTATTGGTTTTAGCCAATGATATAACTGCAGTTCTTTTTGTCAATGGGCTGCTTTTTTAGCTCCCCAAATTTGGGTAAATTGCAAATATTGTTGATTAGCCACCAACTGAGATAGAATACAAAAGCTTTGCTTTATTTCCTTTGTAAGGTTATTTAAAACCTATTCTGTATCTATATTAGCATGATCAATCCACTGCCACATTACAGTTTGAGTTAAGATGCTATCTATAGTTCTTTGGCCAAGTTCAGGATCATGATCAGCTAATAGTTTGAAAGCCATATTTAGGTCCTTACCAGATGGCTTAGTTTATTTCGTACAGTGTCAATATCTACACTATTCAAAAATCCAGTTCCTGTTCCAACTAAACCTAAAGTAGTACCTATTACCGCTGTCACATCATGTTTATTTCTTTTATACATGTAATGTTTACAGGTTAGATGTAAAGAATTGATTGGCCACAAATTTGCAAGTTTGCATTGTAAATATCTAGTAGTAATATCTACTGCTGTCATATTAATTACCATTTTAATGCATTGGATAACTTTAGCACTACTCACAGTTTTACATCCTCTTATATATCTCACCACATGTCCCAAACCATCAAACACAGTAGAGCTTTTGTCCATGGCATATATCTCCAAACTTGGAGATAAAGTATCCCAGGTGTCTCTCTCTCTCTCAAATTCAGCAATGCAGGAGGAATTCAATGGAGACTTGGCTAAAGGAAATTCCGACTCATTCTGTCTCTGGTATAAACCACTCACAGAGTTGGAGGTGCATTTTTCAGGATGCCTGTCACAGTTCAGTCTACACACAGTTGTGATGTTTTCTGTTTGGGTGATGTTCCAAGAAAAGATAGGTTTAGGGGTCACTGCATATATATTTCCCAACTTCTAGTAGAAATCACAGTCCACTGTTAGATTTGTGACATCCTCTTCTTCAAATAGAGGAATAGGATCTAGGCAGTTATATGGCCCATCTAAGTGTCATTGTTGGAAGAGGTTGGCACCTTTCCAAACAGTGGCAATAATCTATGTAGAGGAAAATACAATGGTTGTTTAGCAGAATCAAGTAATACTAATACAGTATCACCAGGTCCATTACAAATTACAGTTCCATGTGTTCATTTGGCTGGTGGGGTGTGGTCACCACTACACTCATCCCCAGCCATTTGCTTGGTTTGGTATCACAGTCTTGTAATAAAATAATAGCATCTTGATGTATACAAATCTCTACCAAAAGTTGCCCTTTTTAATTATTTGTGTTTTGCTATCTAAATTGATAACCTTTACTGTCACTTCCTTTTCTGGCTTCCATAAAGTAAAGACTTCCCAGCTTTCTCCTAATAGTCCTTTTTGCCCCCAGTGTCAGTTTTCTGGGAGAAAGAGTTTCCAACCTGTCCCAACTAATGTGGTATTTTGTGCTGGTACTCTTTGTTCAGTCAATGCACATAGCCAGAATGGGTTTGATCAGCACTTGTTAACATAGGCTATATGGCATTTGGATTCAACTTTTCTAATTTTAGAATGCAACTGTTTGATCGAATGTCATTCATATGCATTTGCAAAGGGGTACCTTGATGCTTTTGAGGCCTATTGTTCAACTGGCTTACAGCTGATTTCAGTACCTTTGCCCAGCCTTGTAATGTTCCATCATTTGTATTTTTTTTTATTTGTTCTTTAAGAAGTCCATTATACCTTTCAATCAAACCAGCAGCTTGGAGATGATATGGTATATGCAATACCCATCGAACTCCATTTTCTTTCACCCATTCTTGGACTTCTGCCCTGGTAAAGTGACTGCCTTGGTCACTTTGGATTTCAATGGGAATCTCATATGTCACACACAACTTATTCAATCCCTTTAGTACTGCTTGTTGATTTGCCTTTTTGCATGGGGACACCATCAGTAACCCTGAATAAGTGTCCACCATAGTTAGGCAATATTGTTGATTTTGATCCAATGGCAAAGGACCAATAAAATCTACTTGCCAGATTTGTGCTGAATGACTGCCTCTATGAATATGTCCACACATTTCTGCTTGTAATTGTTTTTGTCTGTTTATCTGGCAAATTTTGCATTGCTTTATAACATCTGTAGTTACATCTTTATTCAGTTGCATACCATGTCTGCATGCACATTCTATTGTTGCATCTCTTCCTAGGTGTCCACTTTGATCATGGGCCCGTCTAGCCATACTGACATCCTTGATTCTCACTTCAAAAGTACGTACTGCAGCCATATTATCTACTTGCTGGTTATGCCTTCTTTCATTTGTCACAAGTGATGCATGAGCATCCACATGTCCAACACCAATTTTACATTGCTGTGCTTTTTCCCATATTCGTTGCCAATCTTCAGAACCTCCCCATAAAGGTCTATCATGGATTTTCCAACTCTGTTGTTGCCAGGTGGGTAACCAGGTTGTTAGTCCTTTATAGACTGCCCAGCTATCGTTATAGATGTATGCTTCATCTCCATGTAATAAACTATCGATAACTAAGTCAACAGCTCGCATCTCTGCCTGATTACTTGAACCAGCGGTTCCTTCATTGAACAAAACAGTCGCTGTTTGTGGGTAGTAAGCCACTGCAGTCCAGGTTCTGCCATTTGATCCAATTTTAGCAGAACCATTAGTAAACAATGCACGTTTTTGTTTTTCCATATCTAAACTATCAAATGGTAATGCTTCAGTAATTGGGCGATTCTGAAAGCTCATGTCACTGCTATTCTGTTGCATCAGTACCATCTAAAATCACCAAACCAGCCAGCTGTTGCTGCACCTAAGACACTCCAGGTACAATATTGGCCCTTTCTTGCAAATAACATTTCTATTTCTGCACAGTTGAAGATTGTGCTATTAAGGTTTTCATGAAAGTATTATCTCACAACCACCCCTGGATTGGGTAGTCAGCTTTCACTGTCACTGTTTGTTGTTTTGTTATTCCTTCCACATGAATCAATGCTGTATACATCTCCAGCACATGTTGTTCAAGGGGGCTATATCTAATCTGTGCTCCAGTTAAAGATTTAGACCAAAATCCCAACGGTCTATTTTTCCCAATGTTATTTTTCTACCATAGCCCCCAGGACATAGCATTATTGGCAACAGTCACTTCCAGGATAAAGGCTTGTTGTAGATCAATTGGACCAAGGGCTGTAGGGCCTTTTTCACTTCTTCAAAAGCCATTTGCTGCTTAAGACCCCATTGAATATCACATGTTTTCCTAGTTACATAGTGAATAGGTCGCAGATTCAGTCCAAGATGAGGTACAAATGCCCTCCAAAAGCCTATTACTCTCAAGAAGGCTTGAGTCTGCTGTTTTGTTTTTGGAACTACAATTTCAGGATACTCTCTAGTGCTGCTGCAGGTATTTCCCTTTTTGCCCCATTCCTTATAATACCCAGGAATTTTACTGATGTCCCTTGTTCCCATTTATGGCCTCTCTTCTGAAGGTATTGGATTACAGTTTTTAATGCAATGTCTACATCAGACTTCTCTCCGGTGATCATTATATCATCAATGTAATGGAAAACAATCACTTTGTCAAATTGCAGTTTAGCTAAATCTCTAGCCACCAATCCATGGCACAGTGTAGGGCTGTGCTGATATCCTTGTGGCAGCACCTGGAAGGTATACTATCTCCCTTCCCAGGTAAAAGCAAATTGGGCCCTGCTTTCTTCTGCTATAAGGATGGAGAAGAAGGCATTTGCTAATTCCAAAACTGCATGATATGGACCAGCAGATGGACAGCTTTTCAATTATTGTAACAGTGTCTGGGGCAGCTGTCATTAAAGGTGGAGCCACTTTATTTAGACTTTGATAATACGCAGTCATCCACCACAACCCATCAGGTTTCTTAACTGGCCACACCGGGCTGTTGAATGGATTCACAGTTGGCTAGAGTATACCAACTCGGAGTAGTTCTTGAATCATTTCAGTAATTTCAGTGTGCCCACCCGGAATACAACACTGTTTGATGCTTACTATTGTTTTTGGTGGGAATATGAAGTGGTTCCCACTTAGCATTGCCTCAAACCACAGCCTTTACTGTATTGACTGAACAGTGTTGCACTCCAAACCTAAATGGCCCTGCAGTGGTCTCCAAAGTTCTACCTTTCAATACATCTATTCCTAAACTGTGTTCAGGTACAGGAGCTATCACTGCTGCAATAAAGATAGGGATACCATTCCCAAAGGCTATCTTTACCTTTGTCTTGGTGCCTAATGTTTTTGCCCTCCATAACCATCAATTTGTACAGATTGACCACAAATTTTATGGGGGTTGCCTGCAAAAATAGTTATCTCTGATTCTGTGTCTACCAAGGCCATTGCATGTTGTGGCCCACCTCTCCCAAAAATGGTAAGAGGTATAAAAGGGTGTCGGTCCGCAGGTGTAATTGTTCTTACGGTACCCCTAGCTACTGGGGACCTGGCTACTAATCAATTTGTCTGTGATTTCTCAGTCAGGGTTTTCCATTAATTTTCCCCTGATCTCACTCATCATTAAATTCTCCCATTTGCCACTGTGCTAACTCCTCATCAGTAGGGATGTCAGGATACAATTGATTGAACCTCGCCTTCCCTTCAGTGGCACTTCGGGTTGGACTTTTTGCGGGGGTCTGTTGTTTTCCTAAAAAGTCTGATCCCTTCCCCTTCTATTTCTGTTTCCATTTCTTCTATAACTCCTCTGCAGCTATTCCATCTATTTCTGCAGCTTCTAACCCCCCCCACTTTAGCAGATCTAAAAACATTTGCTTTCTTGTAATTTTCTCACCAGATTTATTTTTTGACTTATCTGCATTTGCTTTTCTAGCTTTCCTCTGTTCTTTCTCCTCCACCAATTCTGCCATTTGATTTAGGGTAGCCCTCACATCCCATGTCTGTTGACCTATGCAGCCTGCTAAGGCAGCCATCAGCTGCCCTTTCCATACCATGGTGCATTTTTAATTAATTTACTTCTCATATTGCTAGTCATTGTCTGTGCATCTGGCCTCCTTGGAAGCACCAGTGCTCCATCCCTTATTTCCAATGAATAATGGCAGCTAACATAGCTATTGAATTGCCTCTGCTATTGTTTTCCAAGGCTTATGTTCATCAGCTACTGCTGTGGCATCAGGCCAAGTACCTCAGAAAGCTGAGGCTAACCACACCACCAGTGTGTTTACCTGGGGATCATCATGGTTTATATTATTCACTATTTGCTTTAAACATGGGTGAAACACCAAGCATGGACATTGGTGCATTTCTTCAGTATTCAGAGACACTGCTTCTTCCCCTGTATCCCAGACCTGAAGAAACCACATTAAAACAGTTTCTCCTGGCTTTTGCTTAGAAATCTGAATTACATTTAATAATTCTGCTTGGGTATAACTTCGCACCTCTACCCATTGTTGTTTTACCCCCCCCCCCCAGCGAACTGTCCCTTTCTCTCAATAACTAGACATGCTTCCACTGATGGAGAATTTATCAACTCAAAGTCACTATCACCCTTATCAGTTCAAGGGAGGTCACCTTCCCATTTCTTGGGGTCAAACTCTGCCTTACACACTAAAACACAAACCCAGGGCCTTGAGGGCAGGCGGCATGAGCTTTTTCCACGCCGTTGTCTATGTTGCTGGATTACTCGAGTAGCTAATGTCACTGAATTGGCTTTCCAGTGTTCTACTTCCTCTACTACCTTAACCAGTGCCATATTTGCCTTTTCCAAGGCATCTCTATCCAATCTATGTGTATATGTATGTTCTTTACATTGCTCTTCTAACTCTAAAACTTTCTCTTTTAGCTTTTCTACATCTTTGTCTAATTCTTGTATTGCCTCAAAAAACAGCCATCCAGCTGATCCCACTCCATCCTTCAACATTTTCCCCTTGTCATCCAACTTTAGCTCTGATAGAGCCCTAGCTAGCTCATCAGGGTCTGCTTTAGGTTTTGTTTGTAAGGGTTTTGGGAAAGGGGAGGAGAGACCTGGATTAACACTTTAGCAAGAGGATCCCATTTCCTAAACAATGCTGGCATTATAGTTCAAACACCCACTTTATTTGGGGTACCTACTGCAACATCCTTCTTGCCAATACCAATATGTTTCAAAGGAAAAAACATTGGTTGTCGTTGTGACATTACCACTGCAAACCTCAGAATCCTGCCGACTACGCCAAATGTACCAGTCCATTACCTTAAATTCTGAGGTTAATACAGAAGAAGGAATGACACAAGACACCAAGGCTCAAACTTAACACTCTTTATTAAGCTAAAAAGAAACAATAACTATTCAAATAACTATTAAATCTGCTGATAAATGAGATAGTGTAACTAATTAATCAAGTACTTATAAGCATCTGTATAAACAAAATAATCTTTGCCACTGATAGGGGGACTCCAATCCTATTCAGTGCAGCTATCTGTTCAGTCAAGGCAGGGCCAACCCTGGCAAAATGGCTGTATGCTCAGTTCAGGCTGATGCTTTGATCAAATCCGGATGATGAGTTCCAATCTATTACTGGCCTTTGAGCCTTTTATAGTCTTGAACAAACAATAGGTTCAAAAGGTTCAGCTGATGACATATAGATCATAAGTTGATCATGAGCCGATGGAATATTTTAGAAAATTAAAAATCATTTCCTAAGTTGTAAACAAGATGTGTCACATCTGTTTTTGTATATTACTTCCCATTTTCAAAGAACAGTTATCCCACAAACTTGTGATATAGTTCCTCACTGAAATCCCCTAAATTCTGGGAAACATCTTCTGAGCTGGTAAACAACTCACAGGTCAAATAAAGTTCAGTTATACCAGTGATCAGTGAACAAGGCCTGCCTTTAAGCATATTTATTTAATTATTCTTAGCAGCATGTAATATTTAGCAGCATATCAAATCAAGCAATAATCAAGCATACACAGTGGTATGGAGCTCGAGGCATATAACTCGGGCCAGGTAGACTGTGTGGATCCATCGCAATAACTTAACCAAGAGAAAAAGTGAAGCACTTCAGGAACTATAGAATAACACTGACATAATGATTTGTCCAGCAGATAAAGGTGGAGCAACTGTGATACTGAGTAAGAACTAATACATACAGACTATGCAAGAAATGCTAATGGATACTTCAACGTACACTAAAGTGGACATTAAGACAATCAATGATATGATATGGAGGGTACAAAATGACGTACTAGACTGTCTTTTAAGCAGATACATTAGCAAAGAAATATATGATAACTTTTTTTGTGGAGACACCCCTTATACCCATTATCAAGGGACTCCCTAAAATTCACAAAATTGTGGATAATCATCCCCTTCGACTGATAGGTTCAAGCAAAGGTTGGCTTATTGAGCCCATTTCAATTTATGTTGAAAACATGTTGAAACCTGCAATTTTAAAGACAGACACTGCCCATTTCAATTTATGTTGAAAACATGTTAAAACCTGTGATTTTGAAGACAGACACTGTTCTAAGGAATACCCAACATTTTCTGGAATCCCTGTATCAATACTTTCAACAGTGATCTATTACAGAAGATACCTGGTTTGTCACCCATGATGTTTGTTCCTTATTTATATGTATACCTAACCAGACAGGAATAGACTTTTTAAAAGAAATTTTATTGGGCAAGGCTGCCTTTGCTTCTAACCAGATTAATCTACTGTGTATGTTAATTGAGATCATCTTAGAGAACAAAGCATTCATATTTAATGGTGAATACTATCTGCAGAAAACTGGGGTAGCCATGAGCACCTCTTGTGCCAACTCATATGCGAACTTAGTGATGGCCAGTTGGGAGACCGAGCTAGCTCTTTCAAATGAAACATATTGCAACAAGATCACCTTTTATAAACATTTGTGGATAATATTCCTTGTCTGGGTAAGACGCAGAGAGATACTGGATGAGTTTGTGACATATATAGGCAACACAAGAGACTTTTTAAAATTTCCTAAGCAAGCATCTAGAGAAGAGCTCAACTTCCTAGATGTTAATTTGAAGATTAAAGATAGTCAAATACTGACAGCTTATAAGAAACCGTGCTGGAAGAACAATATTCTGGAGATATTTGGTATGCATCCCACCTTTGTATTTTGAAATATTATCAAAGGGCAAATGTTGAGACTATCAAGGATCACCAATAATGACATGGAGCTGAACGAACAATGGACAATATGATCAAGAATCTTGAAGATAGGGGTTACTCGACAAAGGAATGTCTAGAAATTACTGATGTGGTGATTTTTGAAAGGCAAGGTAGAGGCAAGCTCTATTTCTCTAAAAAAGATGAAATCTGCAGAGAAGAAAGAATGTATCATAATTAAAAAATGTCGATTAGTACTGCCTTTCACATCTGACAATCGGAGTATAATCAACATCGTCCAGAAGAACTGGGACATGTTGACATCCAATGATAACATCTTTCAAATTGTGGGCCCACGTCCAAGCATTACATAAAGAACATTAAATCTATAGGAAGAAGAGTACGCTACCAGAACAGTGATGGACAGAATGTTAATGATCCCAGTAAGATAGAAACCTTCAGTTGCTGCCGGTGTAATATTTGCTCATTTATAGGTAATACCAATCATTTTGTTCATCCCACCACTGGCAAGGTTGTGAGACTTCAGAATTACACTGATTGCTAGACCAAGAATGTGGTCTATTTAGCTATTTGCATGAGATGTCCCAGTTCCTACATAGGAAAAATGAACAGGGTGCTTAGGGACAGGATAAAAGATTTTTTTATATAAAATTAGGAAGGAAGATACAACTGTGGCCACAGCGAAACATGTTGTGGAACATGGAGTAGAACACCATTTCAAATTTATGGTACTGGAAACTTTAGAAGAAGACAATAGAATGGGTGACAGGAAGAATAAAACTGAGAAGACTGAACAGGAAAGGATCATTTGGTTACAAGCAGACTGTTGTTATGGACTGAATGACACTGTGTCTATCAAACCTTTCTTGAAAATTACTCCATTGTTCATTAATATTTTTTTTCTCATAGAATAACATTTAACCCCTTTGATTGGTTATTTGACTCCAGCCAAAGGGATTGATAGGCTGTCACACCCTTCTTTCACACAGATTCCATTGATTGGCTCTATGCATATAGAGGATGGTTCTTATCTCATTCACTCCAATGGAACTCAGGAAGTTTGCACTGTAACTTCTAATGGGCAGAACTTAAGCATTTTGATGGAATCAAATGATGTCTTCACATTTCAAACAAATGTTCATATCTCTGGAACCCTAGGGGTTATGAAAGATGTATAAATGGCAAACTCTTCAGCACAAACTATTTTTATAGGGGTACTATTCTTTAGGTTCTAGGTCTTAAACTGAATTTTATAAGTCACAGTAAACACAGTAGCTATCACATTTGTAATATTTTGTAAACAATTTGCAATATCTCGGCAACCACTCAATATACACACACACTGTCAGCAGCAATTTATTCATATATCTGAGAGCTTTCATATGAGGCTTAGGAGTTCTGTCTGTTTTACTTGGTTGTTGAGATATTTAGAAAAATGTGAAAATTATATTTATATAAATTAATATAATAAAAACACCAGTTAATATCTATTTACCTGCACTAGACAGAGGTCAAATATTAATGCAATTGAGTTTGCCATTATGTAAGCTTTAAGATGAAATCTTTTAAACCCTTACATCGGTTTTGGAATTTCTGATGCAAATATGGACAAGCAATAGTTGACGCCTAGAGGCATCAGTAGGAGTGAACTGTAGATGCACATGGAGGAATCACTTGGATGTAATGAGTTAAGCAACTTCAGGTTTGTTTACACCTTTTTGGCACTTTTAGGATCTATGCACCTTCAGTAGCCTAGTTCTGTAGGATTATTACTCAATTTGTACATTTCTTTGGATGTTTTTATCAGATAAGGTACTTTTCTTTTAATTTTACTGACTGAGAAGTGCTTCTTTTGGTCTTAAGACCTCATGCTTGTAAGCAGACATACCCATTTTTACATACAACACTTGAACGATGGTTGATGTTTCTTAGTAATATTAGTTATCTTATATTCTTATAGCTTTTAAGTTTCATGTGTGCACATGAGCTCTGCTCATTAAGATTGTGACTATAATACCACACCTGCTTAGATGTTTATTGTGAAGTAATGTTTTATACTGAACTGTTTTGTCTTTATCAACTGTTTTATGCTGAATGTTTTCTGGTTTTATCAACTGTCATGGCTCATCTACTTGAATGCAGGCACCTAGGTATTTTTCTTCATTCTGAAAATGTTTTATACTTAACTGTTTTGTCTTTATCAACTGTTTTATGCTGAATGTTTTCTGGTTTTATCAACTGTCATGGCTCATCTACCTGAATGCAGGCGCCTAGGTATTTTTCTTCATTGTTTTATCTTTTCTTGTTAGACAGGTGATTCACTTATGTTGTTGTGGTAGCAGTATATTTTTAATTGGTTTTCGTGTTATGCATTTAGGAATTCTTACATTTCACTGCAATGCTGTGCTATGCTTAAGAATGTTGAATGCAACTTATAGGAACCCACAGCTTTTATATGTTTTCTTTACACAGAGAGCTAAATTAAGGAACCATATGCAAGATATTAAGTGATCATTCAGTCACTTTATCATGTATTCCTGGGAATCAATTGATATGATTTTTTTTTTTTGCTTCTGAGTCTCATAGAACTATACTTAATGGTTTTGGACTTGTATATTTTACCATGACTAAGCACATATCTACTGTTAGAACTAGGTTACTAGTAGATAAGTATTTTTTATATATACTTAAGCCATACTAGAATTATAGTTGTTTTATTTATTTTTTAGTACACATTGGCAGATCATGTACTGTCTAATTTGCTGTTAGAGTTTCTATAGCTGATTGGACAGCTTGTTATGATGTCATAATAGGAATCAGTTTCTGATTTGTGGTTTGGATTTTAAATAATGAATGTTAACTTGTCTATTTTTTAAGTCTGATAAAGCATTAAGGACAATGCAAAAGCACTTACTAAGTTATAATAAAAGCTCTTTGGTTTACTTTACTTAGCCATGTTTGTTGTTGTCACCCAGTTTTCATTCTGGTTCCCTTCTGTAATATGTTACCATCATTGGGGGAATCTATATGAGAGCATCTGTAACAGTCATCTGCAAATGTAGTAAACCATAGGCCATCTACCTCTGCCTGTACTTGAGGGAAGTAGTCTCCATACTTTTGGTGGCCTAGCACAGATCCTTGGGGTATTCCACTGGTAAGTGTCTAGTGGGGGGTGCAATCTCCAATTCTGAAAGTGTGTGCTTTGTTGGTAAGACAATTGACTATCCAGCTAGTACAGTACTGTATAGTGTAATTCACAGATGGGTCATTTTCACTGTGAGACATGAATGTGGGATATTGTCAAAGGCCTTGGATAACTGAGCATAGGCAGTATGTTCTGTTACTGTCATCCAGATCTTCGGGGACAGTATCAAAGAAGTCCATAAAGTTCAGTAGGCAACATTTATCCTTGATAAATGCAACATGGATCGAATCAAGTGTGTTGAAGGTCAACTGTGTCCTTGTGGATAAGGTACATGCTGATCCCTTACCTAGCCTTGCAGATAAGGCTTGTTAGGCTTATGGGTCAATAGATGTAGTTCTGCATGTTACCAGATTGATATGCATTACATATGACATGACATCTGATATTACTTTCTGTAGTGTAGGTGATATATGTGTGGAGAAAGTACTGAGACACCAGGGTTGCAGGTTTGCAGGTAGGAAAGTGTACACACATGTCTATGAAAAACACCTTAACTGCTTAACTGACTCTGTTGCAGCACGTGTTAATACAATTATTTATTTATTTTATTTTATATCTGTTAACCTGGAAATTCCGACTGGACCAGGTCCATTTTCAGCGGAGGCCCGGGGAGAAAAGCTCTGGCATCTAGTTGTACAAAAACATTACAGCAAGTATAATACACAAATAAGATGTAGTAAACAGGTTGCAACATATATGGTGAACATAGTACTATAACAAAAATTAACTAAAAACACTCCAAATAAATGATGGTATAGAAAATAAGTAAAAGGACAATGTCAGTTATACATTAGTAAGAGAAGAAAATATATTAAGTAAATTCTACAGTTAAAAGTTCAACTTTTCAAATGATGAAAAAGCATGCAGGTGATCAGAGATCAAGCAGGTGATCGGACAGCAATTTGGAGAGTTAATAGTAGTATGGGTAAGGTTATGTGATGCAGGGACATAACCGGGTACTAAGGAGATGTGATTTGAGGGAGTTTTTGAATATAGAGATGGAGGGGGCAGTGGACATGCAATGGGGTAGAGAGTTCCAATTTCTGGCAATGGTGTGGGAATAGAGTGCTTTCCCTGTGTTATTAGTGGCCTTGGTGATGGAGAGGAGAGATTTTTTACTAGATCTGAGGTACTGGTTTGCAGTGTAGACAGTAAGTAGATTGGATATTTGGGGGGGGTTCAGGGTATTTGAGAATATTGTAGGCTGTACCCAGCTGGTGATAGTTAAATAGCTGTGGTAATTCAAGCCATTTTAGTTCTTTTAGTTCAGTACAGTGATTGGTTCTATAGGTTGAGTTAGTAGCAAACTTGGCTATTTTATTGTAGCATGATTCTAGTTTGTCTAGATCACACTTTCTGATTTGGGTGAAGATTGGTGCTGCATATAATAGAGTTGAGAGGAGGTGGCTTTGTGTAAGAGTGACTCTAGCTTTTTGTGAGAGAAAGGACATATGCCTGTATGTGAGATGTGGACATCAAAGTGAAGATTATTGTCAATTTCAATGCCCAGAAGTTTGGTGTGATTAGAGGGGGAGATGGTGGTGCTGTCCTTAGAGGTTATGGTAAAGGAGAGGGGTGTTGATCTATTAGGGGAAAATAGTAGCAATTTTGCCTTTTTGCAATTTAGAATTATTTAGATACCTGAGATCCATTTTTCTACAGAGTTGAAGGTATCCTGAGTGAGTGTTTGTAGGGTGGTGGGAGATGAGGCGGAGCAGATCAGGGTTGAATCATCTGCATATTGAATGAGTGTGGCATGTTGTGTAGAGCTATTGAGGTTATTTGTGAATATAGAAAATAGGAGTGGGCCCAGTATAGAGCCCTGTGGGACTCCTATGGTGGTTGGAAGTTGTGGAAACAGATTTCCTTTCCACTGGACAGATTGTTGCCTGTCAGATAGGTAGCTCCTGAACCAGGCAATAGTAGAGGAGGTGAAGGATAGTGATGTTAGTGAGTCTAGTAGGATGGAGTAAGAGACCATGTCAAATGCCTTTGAGAGGTCAAGGAAAATGGCTGATACATATTTGTTATCATTCCTGAGAAGGATGATATGATTAGTGAAGGACATAAGGGCAGTGGTAGTGTTGTGATGTGGACAGAAGCCATGTTGTGTGGTAGACAGGAGATTGTGTGTGTGTTAAGAAATGTCATCACCTGCAAGTGGATGCATTTCTCAAGAATTTTAGATAGGGGGCACAGGATGGCAATAGGTCAGTAGCTGTAGAAGTCATAGGAGTTACATCCTTTATGGAGAGGAATGATGTGGGATACTTTCCAGAGTTTGGGTATGTAGGATTCTTGTGTGGAGCGGTTGATTAGGATGGAGATAGGTTATGATAGGAAGTCACTAGCCATTTTTAGGTATGCAGCAGGTATGTTATCAGCTGCCAGTGTGGTTGGTTTGAGTCTTAGGAGGAGTTTTTTGATAGTTGAGGTGGGCACAGGTGATAGGCTGAAAGGGGGGGTACTGTGGGATCGGTTAGATTGCGATTGAGGTATGTTATTTTTGGTTATTTGACTGGACAGGGCTAAGATGGACTTAGTAAAATGGTTATTAAATTGAGAAGCTATGTCTAGGGTATTGTCTGTTGAGTTGGGTGCTGGAGTAGTGGTTTTGCCTGGCTTTAGCAGGGAGTTAATGGCATGCCAGAATTTTTGTGGATTCTTTGAAAATTTACTTTGGGCACTAAGAAAATAGTTTTGTTTGTTTATTTTGGATAGAGCCTTGGCCTTGTTTCTAAGCTGTTGATAGTATTGTCTGGAGCTAGGGCTATTGTCAGTTTTCCAGATTTTTCCAGGCTTTATCTCTGGCTTTTAGCAAGGCTTTAGTGTCCAGGGTGTGTAGTTGGCCTTAACTCTGATCTTTCTGCTGGGAGCAAGACTGTTAAGAATGTTAGAGAAGGTAGTATTGAAGTATTCTACTGCGTGGTCTAACCCTAGTGTTCATAGAGGTTCCCAGTTTCAGAGGCTTAGGAATGTATTTAGGTATTGTGGGGTAAGGTTACGGTCATCTCGTACTATTTTGTTTACAACTGGTTTGGGGTGATTAGAGTGTTTGTGGAGTAGAAAGGTGGGGAGATGATCACTTAGATCATCTGGGAGACAGCCTACTGTATAATTTTGCTTGGGATAGTTGGTTAGTGTCCAGTCAATATAGATTCTTTTTTTTTTTTTTTTTGTCTATTCTAGTTGGTTCTTTAATTACTTGGGAGAACCCATATAAGTTGATATGTGTAGAGAGGCTGCTGGTGTTACAGGCTGTCCAGTCAAAGTTAAGGTCACCTAGTAGGATTGTTTCCTGTGGTAGGTTGTCCTTTGTCCAGTATAGGATGTCTTCTATTATGAGTGAGTTATTGCCTGGAGGTATGTAGCAGCATATTATATTGATCTTCTTGGTGTTTCTTAAGGAGAGGACAGAAAATAGGACTTCAGCATTTTGAAAAGTGGGTGGTGTAGTGTGCAGGAGCTGGAGGTTAAGGGTGTTTTTAAGGAGAATGGCTACTCCTCATCCTTTCGTGTTTGTTCTATCAGATCTAAGTGTATTATACCCTGGGGGGAGAAAGTCTTCATCTTGGATATTAGGTTTAAGCCAGGTTTCTGTAATGGCGAGTATATCAGGGTTGTAGTGGGCTATGAATGCATGTAGGTCTGTTAGTTTGTTGGTAATACTTCTTATGTTGAGATTTAGAATCAGCAGGTGAGATGTTTGTCTGGCTGAGAGGGGACCTGGATTTGGGTGAATGTCACCACAGGTTAGTAAAGTTTGTAGGAGTGTCAGTATGTGGTTTTTAATATTCATTGTTTGTGAGCTTGGTCTATGTGTGTTTTTTTCTAGTGTAATGAGTTGGTGTTATGATTGTATGTGAGTATGTTGTAGTTTTGAGATTTATAATTGTAGGGCAGATGTAGAAGTTGAGTAGGTTTGAGAAGGAGGACTAGAGTGGGTAGTATGAGAAGAGTAATAGTGCAGTGGTTGGTTTGTTTGTAAGGAAGTGAGGTTAGTGAGGTTAGTGATAGTAAAGCTAGTGATAGGGATGTGAGTGTGGGTAACATGATAGTCCTTAGAGTGAAATGTTACAATTAGTATTCTTGGTTGTTTGTGTGTAAGGGTGGAGGTGAGTTGGCTTGGAATGTGTTGTTGGGAGTGGGATCAGTGTAGGAAGTAATTGGATTGGAGGGTGGGAGGGAGGTGAGAAGAGTGGGTTGGGCTAGGGATTAGGCAATTAGGGGTTGGACTAGAATAAAAGTAGAGGTAGTGGGGGCATGTGGGAATTGGGGGCAGGGTAGGGGAGCGGAGTGAGTGGAGTGAACTGAGCAGGCTCACTTGCCCTGCAGGGCTGAGAGTGAAAACTATCAGTGAGGACTAAGGAAAGGTATGTGGAATCAAGCATTTAACTTTATTGAATGGGGGTTATCAACAATACACTTATGGGGATGACTGTGCACTAAACCTAATTAATAGGGTTGGGTAGGTATTTTAATAAGTTTGCAGCAATTATTTAACTAGGATAAATAAGTTACTGTAAAATATTAGTAAGCTGAAATATAGACAGGCAGAGCCATGTAGTCTTGACTATGAGGAATTTACTTTAATCAGATATTGACTGGAGTTTAGACTGGGGTCAGTTTTGGGAGCCCTAACTGTTGTGCACACTATAGAATGAGAAAAAAATGCTCTAATCTCTGATTATGTATACAACAGTATTCATCTATATGAAAAGCTTGAAATGGGTAGCCTTGTTGTTCCTTTTCTTTTTGTGTGAGACCTGTCCCATAACAAGTGAGCAGTCGAAATCTAGTTTTGTTTATGTCCTTGAAGGGGGGTGGGAGGGGCTTCCAGGAGAAAGTTCCCTGTAATTACCTAGAAAAGACAAAATAGTAAGGTTATGAGCAGGAAAGAGGTAATACAGTAAAAGGTACAGAGAATACATAAGACAGATACAGAGTACAAGAAACTGGTATATATAGATTCAGGTTGCACCCTAGCAATACAATTCAGTAAGCATTAATCCTGGTTACACAAGCAAAGCTTATGGTAGCAATACACAGTTTAAATAATAAAAACACCACTGATGACACTGCCATTCCTATGAAGCCTTTTTACTGGCTTAGGACTCTCAAAGTGCATCTGTCTCAGTAGACACAGTATTAGCAGAAAAGCAAACCAATAACTCAATTATATGCAATGTTATCACGATGTATGTAAAAAAAAAAAAAACAGTGACTTTTGAACTAAATCCACTTCTGTATCAACAGAATTATTAGTTTGCAGCAAAGACATTAACATTAAAAAAGCACATTTAACATAGCATTGCAATTGTTGCACAAATACAGTTTGCAAGGGTAGGTACGCGTCATGCACATATTATAGTGAGAGAGGAGTATAAAATGTTAAGTAATAAGTTAAAAAATGACAACATAAAATACAAATTCAGTACAGTAGAATATGTTTTAGTAAGCTGCAGTTATTTAAACTCGGGACCAAGTCAACTGTACTGTGCAAGTATACTGTATGCAGTATGCTTCTGAATAAAATCTTAATCAATACATGCCAAGGTATACAAGTTTAACATCATTACTTCTGTAAGCAGCCCGAGAAAGAGGACTGCATATATCAATCATCATAAAAATGAGCAGCTTGTTTAAATACACAGTAATGAGATATATTGCTTAGAGTGACACAGCTGTAGGCCAGAGACACATGTAAGTACATCTAAGGTATAGATAACACTGATACAGACAGATTATCAGGATTTTCAAAAAGTAGCACAATACATTTGGGAAAAAAAAATTCAACTTTTTATTGGTGTGCACAACAAGCAGAGGAGCTGTGGAGTGAGTGGCTTGTGAAGGTCTGAGTTAAGCATTTTAAAGATGGCACCACATGATGCAACTCCCTATACTTTCCCTTTTAGGGCCAGATGGTACTGGGATCAAATCATTTTCTCCCTTCTTTTTTACAGTGTTTGCACACTGTGCTGCTTAGCGCAAACAGGAAAATGGATAAAAAATGAATGTCAGGTTTGGCTGTGTTTATCTGGTATGCACAAAGTGCAGCAGTGCACAAACTGGTCTACCCAGGAAGCAGACAGAACCCAGACAGCAAAAAATAGAAACTGGATGCATTCAATTAATATTATTGGGCAAAATAAAAACCCACTAAGCAATGTTGTGCTGCAGTTAATAGTTTGACCTTAAAAATGAATAGTAAGATAGAGAATGTCATGTAGGTAATCCTGTGGCAGCAGGTGTAACTGTGGGGTTGGAGTACAAACAGTCCTGGGTTCTAGTACAGGGTGTGCAACCTTTGTTTTACTGTTGTGACATTGCAATTTATAGCAATGAACTGAAACATGAACAGCTGTTATTTTAACTCTCTTGTGGTAAAAGGCGTTAGTGCAGGACTGGCATGCATATGGTCCAGGGTTCAAATACAGCAAATTCCATACAATTTTATTACTGTTCCATTCCCCATTGTATGCACTTTCACTTATAACACTTGATATAGTG
The DNA here is from genome assembly GCF_019279795.1 of Protopterus annectens. Classification (NCBI taxonomy): domain Eukaryota; kingdom Metazoa; phylum Chordata; order Ceratodontiformes; family Protopteridae; genus Protopterus; species Protopterus annectens. The sequence continues at coordinate 1,403,021,642 of NC_056743.1, read as the reverse complement.
TGCATGATATTAATTATATGTATGAGAGCTGAGACACTAATATCGTGTCAGTTATTTATTTTTTATTTATCTATGTATTATCACATTTATTACCAAATGAATAACTGTGGGTATACTGTGTACTATATTCTCGCAAGTATATTTCTGCTCTCTGGACTGCCATGACCTTCACATTTGTCAAGCATACATACACAACTGCCTATACATCAAATAACCTTGAAACTGCATTGTTTATTACTGTTGTATGCTGTTTACTATGGTGCACTGTGTTTGATGGTAAGTGGTAAGCAACATTTTCAAACAGTGTGCACACTTCCAGTAAGTGTGATAACTGGAATTGGTTGGAAACCATCATTCTCCATTGCTCTTGATCTGTGAGAGACATGGCAGGCATTCATGGAAAGGGTGTGAGATTTAGAGCTCAGAGATGGGGTGTCCAGGAGTCAAAGATTTTTGTTGAACTCCTAGTGAAATACCACAGGTTACTGCATAGGGACTAGTCTGGGTCTCAGTATAATTTATATCTGCTGTGACTTAGTGGTAATTCATGCAGTCTGTTGTGTCAATGGTCTGGGGTTCGAGACTGGCAGAGGTATTTTGACATGGGAGGATGGCATAATGGTTAAGGTGGTTACCTTGGAAACACAAGGTGCAGGGTTTGATTCTCACATAGGGTAATTGGCTAGGCTTAAAATGGCCCACAAGGGCAGTTAGCCTAGTACTAATCTATGAAGTATGAACTGCAAATAAGTCAGAGGCTTGGGATAGCTTGGCCCAGGCTGTGACCAGTGCCACCAGTATCCCCACACTGGTGAACAATGTAGGCATCACTACAATGACCTCCAGAGAAGCAAGAGGGGATACCCTCCATGCTTTGATCAAGGAATGTAGGACTGAGGACATCCCACAGATGTGTAAGCATCAGCTACAAACAGTGCTTTTAAGGCTTAAAACTAAATATAGGCAAGACTGGTATTCATAATGGTATTGTGTCATACCTCCCAACCATACCGAATTACTCGGTTTTTACCGAGTTTTGGGGTCTAAATGAAGGGGTGCCACGATTCCCGAGTGGCACCCCTTCATTTCCGATTTTTTTGCTTTGTTTTTTTTTTTTTCAATTTTCGCGCTGTCGGAGCTGACGTCATCACGTGCGCGATGACGTCAGCTCCATCAAGGCTACCAGCCAGTCAGAATTGAGCTCAAGGAGCTCATGTCATCATTTCTGGCCTAGCTGCAAGGATAATGGCAGAATTGCGACCGGGAATGGGGAAACACCAGCACTTGTTTGTGAGCAAGAAAGGCAGAGGAACTTCTTTGCAAAATTTGCAAGCAGGAATGGCAGAGAGGATAATGACAAAATTGCAAGCGGAAACGGCAGGCAGCAGAACTCATTTCAGGGTAGCAAGACTCAAATAAGAAAAGTGGTGTGTGCATGTAAGTATGACTTGAGCAGTTTGTTTATTAGCCTGTGCATTTATTTTCTATATTTAGAGCGACCCTTTACGAAACTAGTTGTTGCAAAAGAAAAGGAAAAAAAGATCGGTCTGTATACAATTTACATTAATTCAGCCAACACGTTCCAGTTTGCGGTGGGAGGCAGAGACCAGTTTGTCCTGTAAGTTACTCTGAGTGCAGCCTGGAGGAGAATCTGTATGAATAACCTTTAATAATGTAGTCTAGTTATAGATGTGTTTCCTGGTTTGCTTGAATATGTCTCAGACAGAATTTGTCATCCCCCATGCATAAAAAGTTTGGACAAAAGCCTTTCCAATATCCCAGACACTGAGATATGTAGCTGAGAAATGTCTGGTAGCTCCAAAAGTAGCAGTGGTGTTATACACACAATTGAAGTTGAGGAGTGAATTGTTAGGAGTATTAAATGTGGTATATAAGAAAAAAATTATTCGACTGTTTATTGGTATTGAATTAAGGCTTGGCTTTGTTGATATATTTCTTATTGTATCAGATCAATAAAAACATGATAGCTGACTCGGAAGGGTAGCTATTTAATTTAGATTTGTGATATTAAGTCAGTCATTTGTTGTATGTAAAACTTGTTTGTGATGGTAATTCAGGGACTGTTTTTTTTGTAATATAAAGCATACTGTATTCAGTTACAGGCAAAAAAAAAATCAAACTTAAGACAATGTGAAAGCTTGGTTTTTGGGAAGAATCAAGTGGTCAGCTATATGTCACATCATTCTGTCTGTGTTCATCACATGCTAAATATACATTTTTTTTTTTGGCAGTTAAGTAATATGTTTTGTTCATCATGTCTTGCTTGTAATCCATCACCTTATTTTACAGAGCAGCTGTTTGAGTAAAGCATTAGGTGGGTCAGTTGTGTGCCTTCTGTGGAAGGTTGGGGGCCGGGATAAGCCGAAAGACACAAACATTATTTCAGTATGCTGAAGAAATTTTTGTGAATGCACTGTTAGGCAGAGTGGAAGTGCAGCAGTTCCCAGCTGAGTGCTTCTTGTCTGACAAGCAGCTTGTTGTTAAATGGTGGGCAGTATCTTTTTTTAGCAAAATGTTAGCCTGGAAAATAGTAGCTCTGACTATTACTGGAATTAAGATGCCTTTCCTTTAAGTATTATAGTCGTGTGCCTCTCAGACTGTCCAGGTTAATGAATCTCAGTATCTTTCAGCTGTTTGCAAAGGAGTAACATTTTGAGCTAAAAGAAATGAAATTAATGAGATAATGGTAAGGCCACATTCCTATCTTGGAAGCAACACATTTAAGGCAGCTGCTTTCCCTGTTTGAGCTGTAAGCAGATTTGACATCTTGTATTAAATTTGTAACTGAGTTTAAACTTTATTTATCTGTGCTTCAGTATATGGGGTAAAAGAAACAATTTGGTTATTCGTACATTGCTTTTCAATTTTTTCCTGTTAAGCTTGTTCCATGTCAGCTCAAATTCCCTCTGCAATGCACTAAGGATATTGCCTATATTGTGCAATGCCCTAATGCAACTATCTACATTTTGCAATGCCAGAATGATGTTATCTACATTATGCAATGTCTTAATGATATTATGTACCTTATGCCCTGCCGAGTAAAATATTATCAGCATATAGCATGTATTTAAACAGTGGGAGGTTCCATGTAAGGTTATCAAAGGAAATTGTAAACAGAAAGGGTCAAGTACTAACTGCCAGGATATACTTTTTGTGATGTTAACAGATCATGTGTTGCCATCAATGTCAGCTGTGTGAAACAATCTACTGGAAAAGTAGTCTTTGAACCATAAAGTGACCATCTGAGACTTCAGGCGTGGTCACTTTTATGGAGCAGTAGGTTATGGTCAGCTGTTCTGAATGGCCCTTTAAGATCAAGAAAGAAAGAAGCTCTTCAGTAGTCTATCATCCATGTGGCAGTGTAGCTGGCTAGTGAATGAGTATAACATATTTGTTCTATAGCTTGGATGAAAGCTATGATGAGTGTCAGAGAAAATGTTATATATCTGGATGTAATCTAGATCTCCATTGTAAGCAGTCTCAACCATCTGTTAAAAATATATTAATTTGTGTATACTTTGTGTAACAATACAATGCATATTTTATAAACATGCTCACCTGTTTTTATGAAAGCGCAGAAATTGCATATGTAAACATTTATCTATATTATAGTAAAGAATTCCTAGACAGTCTCAAAAAAGTATCTCAGCAATTCTTACATTTTAATGCTTTCTTTGGCTGAAACAGCCTGAGACTGAAATTGATCATGTGTGATCAGTATTCTACCCAGGTTAACACATTTAAATAAATAACTAAATCTGATCATAAGCTAGCTTTTCAAGTATCTTTGTTATATCAGACAGTCATAACAGTCCTGTAGTCTGCTGCAGAGGAAAGTGTGGAGACTTTAAGGATAGGAAATATCAGTCGTGTATGAAGCAGTAAGGCTGTGTCTTGGTGGTTAGTGATAGGCTGAATATTTGTGTCATTCATTTGCAAATCATTTTGTTCCGAACTTTAGTATCTGAGGGTGTATAGGGTAGAACTTTTAGTTATGTGTTCTTCAGTGCTGTTTCAATGAATGTGAGTTTCAAGGGCAGAGAAGTTTTAATGCCAAGCCTATTTTCATTATGAGACATTATTGCTTTGTTTACCAGATGATGTCTATTAATGTTTCTGCATTGTTGTGCTGTAAAATGTAAAAATAAAATCCAAATAATCATTGTAGAAGTAAAGCAGTATGCATACATTAGTGTTTATGGTAAATGGGGTGAAATAGCCAGGCAATGGGACATTGGAATGGCTGCAGGGGGACTCTGGTGCCATATTTTGTTTGTCTGTTCTTTGGTTTGCATTTGAAAGTTGGTATCCCACAATTCCATTGGAGTGGGTGGGGTTACGTAATTTTATATGCAAATTAGATGTTATCAGCATACAGATTTGTACCTATTTTTCATGGGCCTTGTCCAGATTTTTGATGTTTCCAGGTTGAGAGGTATGTATTGTGTTCTGTTTTTTCCACTGCTGCCATGGAAAGGGAGTGCAATATTAAGACCCCTGGAGCAATATTGGCAAGTATGAGGGTGGCATGTGGCATATATGCAGCAGAAGAGAAATGTTATTGTAGCAGTCAAAGTTAAAGATAGCTTGTTTTGTAGTTTATACAATTGTATAAAATGGCCACGCATACCTGAAATGTAAAAGCAAATATACATGCATTAGTCTGTAGCACAAACCAAGAGTACAATATTAGACTTTAGTTAGAGGCGATGGGATCAAATACCACACTTTCCAAGTATAGATTATGTTAATTCTTTAATTATGTGTAACTTAAAGGTTTAAAGTAAAAATATCTATACCAGTGGCACACATGCCCTGCTGTAAACTGTAATCTGTATAACTGGTACATGCATATGTGCAATATCTAAACATGTAAAGGAGTACTTGCTGCAATCTGTAGTATAGTGTGCATCTGTTAAGAGCTGCTAGTCTTAAAATAATAGTTATCTGTTAGTGGGTTGTAGTTTTAAGAGTAAATGTTAAGACAATAGAATCTAATAATTATATTAATGCATTGCATGTTACATATGAAGATACTAATCTTATCTCTTTTTTCTCTCACTCCAACCCTTATCTCTCTTTTTTTATTAATTGATTTTTATTTTTTTTTGTTTTATATTATAATGTGTCATCAAAATGTGTCCATATCATCCATGTGTACCACACCATGAAATGCTCCACAGCACAGTGGGGTAGGCCTGCCCCACAGGATCTGCCTGCTCCCATTCCAACTGCCCAGGCACTGTTGCCCAGAACATCTGGTAGCCAACCTGTGCAGCACCACATCTGCTATCTCTACACAACCTGACCCTTCAGGTAATCCTGCCACAAAGAATAGTCCAGTGGTTCCCTCTGGGAGCAGTGGCAGAGGTGGTGAGTTTATCACCCATGCCGAAATGCCAGAGATGGTGCTTAACATTGTGCACCACACTGTTGCTTCACAACTATACTAGACAGAGGGGCTGCTCTCCCTCATTTTACATAGGACCAGGAGGAGGAGAAGGAGACATTGAGTGCTCCAGCCAGTGGCAGAGTGAGGTGACAGTGATGTCACTCCAGTGTGTAAGGACTCAGTTCTCACTGTCATCAAACTTGATGACCATGGGTCCTGGATGTACACAACACACCCCATCAATGGTGCCCACTGACCTCTTGTGTTCATCATGTTCCTGTGTCTCATCTTGTTTATCTTGTCTGCCTGCAATTGCTTCCTCACCTACGCAACTTACCAGACCCAGACATACCTATGCCCCTTCCTTACATTCCTCGCTCTGTCTCTCTCTCAAAAAAGAAAAAAAAAGGGCACCCCTATACATAGTTCTCCATCTTGCACATGTGTCTCCTTGACACACTTGATTTGGTCCAATTGGCTATACAGCATGATTGCGTTATGGTCATCCCTCTCTCTGGATTTGACAGTCCAAATTCAGCTAATATTCTGCTAATATCATCAGTTGTTACTGTCAAAGAAATGGATAGCTATGGTTCTTTCTTACCTCTCTCCTGCACATTCCTGTATTGATTTCCATTTGTTCTTTGCCCTGCTTGCTACTCATTTCACTACTGTCCTACCTTCCCCATTTCTTTTCTTTAATGCTTTATTGCATGATGGTGCACATTATGCACAAACACACAGCAATGGTTATATGAAAGAACTTAAAAGTGTTAGACTCAGTTGTATTCAAACCCAGTACCATCTGGACCTAAAAAGGAATATATCACTGCATTAACTGCATTAACACGTGCCACCACAGAGTCAGTTAAATAATTAGGTATATTCCAGAGACTCAGTACTGTCAGACTTTAGCAATGTGGCTTGCGTTTCTGTAATACTTAACAGTGTACAAGCATATGTACCTTGCTTGTGTATGCACTTTGCTAATCATCTCACTAACCCGCTGCTCACCACTCTATGGAAATTTTTATATTATGTTGCATTGCTGTTGTTTACTGACCTCTTCCTTTGAATGACATAAAATTACATGTACAAACATTATACGCTGAGGGCTCTATCTAACTATATGTCATATATTTCAAATATATCCTTGTACTGGCACCCCCAAGCACTACAACCCTGGGGTCTCAGTACTTTTTCCACACATATATCAACCACACTACAAAATGTAATATCAAATGTTGTGTGCTATGCAATGCACTTCAGTCTGGTAACATGCAGAACTACAATTATTGACCCTTATGCCTAAAAAGCCTTAGCTGCAAGGCTACTACTCAAATCAGCATAGACTGTATCCACAGAGACATTAACATACTTGACCTTACCTATTTTGGTTGTCTCAAGGGTATATCTTGCTTATTGGTACTTGTGAACTTCTTGGATACTGACCCCAAATACGCCTATGTTCAGTTATCCAAGGCTTTTGACACTATCTCTCATTCATGTTTCATAGTGAAGATCTCTCATCTGGGAATTAGCCATACAGTACTAGATGGAGAGTCAACTTGCTCAATGACAGAACACACACTCTCAAAGTTGGGGTCTGCACCTCCATCACTAGCCCACTCATGAGTGAAATACTGCAAGGATCTGTGCTAGGTCCTTAACTGTTTGGGAAATACTTCCATGAAGCACAGGCAACAGTAGATGGCCTTTGGTTTACCAAGTTTGCAGATAACTGTTAACTGGACACACTGATATATAGTCCCCCAGTGGTGTTAACATATTACAGTAGGGTTGGCACAGACTTCTGTTTAGTGACAAACTCACAGTGAACTTTAACCTGACAATGACTCTTTGTCACCCTTGTTAGTGACATACCCCTGAAAATTATGATATGCATAGCACGCCACTAAGCTCAAATGCAGTGCTGTGAGACTTGGGAACACATGTTGATAGCAATCTACACTTTCATCACTATGTGCCCATAGTGGTGACACACAGGATCTGCACTGCACACATCATACATATGGACATCACATCCAAGACCAGGGCAGTCATACCTCTGCTGTACTCTACCCTTATCACATAAATAATGGAGTAGAATGCTCACATTTCTTTGTACCACACCAGACACCTACAGCAATTGGAGACAACACAGGGTTGTGGTGAGATACTGCAAGACCTCCAAACATGACATTTATGGAAGGACTGACATACCTGTCACTGTACTCTGTATCATTCAGGCTGCTGAGAGGTGACCTATGTCTGCCCTGCAGAGCAGTCTCAGACCCTGCCCTTCTAGAAATGATGGATATCTCCAATTAAAATGGGACAATTATACTTTCCCCCAGGGTCCTCAGCCTAACCTGTGACATAAACATAACATGCTGGGGAGACAGATATATCCCACAATGATTCACACTCCTCTGTAATAAGCTCCCACTCTGTGTGAAGCAGTGCTCCTCAAAGACCCTGTTCAAGTGCAACCTTGACTGCTGGTTGGGTGATTGTAAAGTCATCTCTGGGCTTGAACCTATGTCTCTCATGGACAGGGCCAGTTGGTGCTGCTAGCAAACATGATCTGCTAGAAATGACCATCCATATATGCTCAATAAGGGTACTTGTGTTTTTATACAGCTAGGCTTCTAAACATGCTAGTGCTATTAGGCTAGTAGCCTCATGGAACCTATGGAACTATGTGCCTATGCAGGCCACACAACCTGTTGACCCCCACATGGCCTGCTGATGTCATCTACTATAAGTTTACCTGCACTCTTAAATGAATCAGAGTTGTGCCATGATACTTGTGTAACATAGTGTGCTCTGTATTCTGAAATTTCCAAAATAAGAATTTAATAAAACCTTTAGTTCTCTCTCCTCTCCTAGTGCCGGCTGCAGCCTTTACAGAGTAAAAAGTGAAGCTCAGTGTGCTCTGTAGTTTGTATACTTAGATAGATAGGGATTTTGTTGTCACTGCAGTCAGGTGTGTGTGTGTGTGTGTGTGTGTGTGTGTGTGTGTGTGTGTGTGTGTGTGTGTCTAGAAAGTACAGCAGATGTGTGTATCCTAAAGTTACTTCTCCAATTACATGGATTGCCAGTATTTTCATACTTGTTCATGCCTACATATCCATTTCATACAGGCGTCCCAACCTCTTGTCTCCCACAAGGCCTTCTGATGTCATCTACTATAAGTTCACCTGCAGTCTTACATAAATCAAACTTGTGTCATAGTGCTTGTGTTAAGTACTGTGTTTTGGAGTCCATGTACTTAGATATGGAGGGGTTTATGTCTCACTGCAGTCAATTGAGTGTGTGTGTGTCTAGACAACAGAGCAGATGTGTGTGTCCTACAGTTACTTCTCCAATTACATGCAGTGCCAGCATTCTGATACTTGCTCATGCCAACATATCCATTTCATACAGGATTCCAAACCTCTTTTCTCCCAAATGGCCTGCTGATGTCATCTAATATAAGTTCACCTGCACCCGTGTATAAATTAGACTTGAGCTTGCATTAAGTAGTGTGTTCTGTAGCCTGTATACTTAGATAGATAGGGGTACTGTTCTCAATGCAGTCAAGTGTGTGTGTGTGTGTGTGTGTGTGTGTGTGTGTGTGTGTGTGTGTGTGTGTGTGTGTGTGTGTGTGTGTGTGTGTGTGTCTAGACAGTAGAGCAGATGTGTATGTCCTACAGTTACTTCTCCAATTATACTGATTGCCAGTATTTTGATACTATCTCATGTCTACACATCCATTTCATACAGGCCTCCCAACCTCTTGTCACCCACATGGCCTGCTTATGTCATCTACTATAAGTTCACTTGCACTCATATATATTAGACTTGTGTTGTGGTGCTGGTGTAAAGTACTGCTCTCTGTAGTCTGTGTACTTGGAGAGGTAGGGGTTCTAGTCTCACTGCAGTCAACTGTGTCTGTGTAAGATGTTGTTTGATGTTACAGAGAACATTTTACACCAGCATGTGGGACACTATTATCTTCTCCTCAGAAGGCACTGCTGATGTAATCAGCTATAAAGTGTTGACTGATACATTCCATGCCGGCCTTGAGTTGTGGTTCTTGCATAAAGTACTATGTTCTGTAGTCTATGTAGTTAGACCGGTAATGGTTCTGTTCTCACTATAGTCAACTGTGTGTGTGTGTGTGTGGGGGGGGTAAGCTGTTGCTTGACATTACAAAGAGCATTTTTAGCCAGCATGTGGGACACTGTCATGTTCTCCTCAAGGGATACTACTGATGTCATCAGCTAAATCACATTTTTGGATATGCAGTACTCTCAACAGGGCAGAGTCAGAGATTGACCTGAGACCAGGCAGAAGTCACCTCATCCTATACAATAAAGTTTCCAGAGACTTTTCTTTTAATCTATCCACATACATCATGACATAGTGTGTAGGCCCTGTGTTATCTTACTGAGAAAGCCATGTGGTCTCTCCAACTGATACATGGGTCTAGTGAGGTATATGCAAGAATACACGTTATACTCTATTAGTGCTGTAATGAGGTTTGACTAAAGTGCTGTCATAAAATCCTTAGATCTCAATATGATGGTGTGCCTTATGATGTGCACAATAGAGGCTTTCAATAGCAGTGTGGACACTTGGTGGTCAAAGTTCAGATTGGCTATCTAAATATGTTCCCATTGCTTGTATCACTGGGTTTCTGCATAGCAGGACTGTTGTCAATGATGTGATTAACATGGAACTCCACTTTTCAGTTGGACAAAACTAAAACGATACACTTCTACATTTATTTGTACATTGTGTGCCTTTGTCTCCATTCAGTTGTGTGTGCTAGCTCCTCTTGGACTATGTTATCACCATTGTTGGACTGAATGATTTCACACAATATGTAAGAATCAGCAAACTTTGTAAGCCAAATGACATAAACTAAGCCTGAAATGTCGAGTAATACAGTTCACACAGTGAAAGGCCAAGCACAGATCCCTGAGGTTTGCCAGTGGTGACAGTTCTACAAGTACAGGTTGATTCACCAACTTTCACATGATGTGCTCTGTCGGGTCTATATCGTATGATCGAAGTTCTCTAAGTTCGAACATTAAAATATTGAAGTTAAATGTTTGAATTTATAAAACTTTGAGCATATGTAAAAAAAAACCCAAACCAAAAACTAATGGCTGTAGGCAGGGGGGAAAGCCCCCCTGCACCTCTCACATGGGGGGCTGCACCTCCCACACCCTCCATTCTTTAAATATATCGACTCAGAGACCGCACTACAGTGCAGTAATGGAAATCTTCCCTTTACCGTACTATAGTGCGGTCTTGGAGTTGATATATTTAAAAAACAGATGGTGTGGGTGGGCACAGACCCCCATGAGGGGGGTGCAGGGGGCTTGCATCTACCTACACTAGTCAGGTAAGTTCCGTTTTTTTTTTTTTTTTTTTTTTTTATATGTTCGATGTTTGAAACTTTGAACATTTAAATTTCATTATTTAACATTCAAAATATTCAAACTTTGAACATATAATATAGACCCGTTCTGTCAGTGAGCCAATTGTTTACCCATCAACTGTTGTAAGGTTTAATCCTCAGCTTGGGGGTTTCCTTAGTGATACCTGTGTGTGTGATTGTGTCAAAACTCAAATCAATATCACCTATCACCTATGGTGTGATCAAGCACATATACCTTCCTGATGTGGCTGAATATACAGTTCAACACACCTACCACATGGCCTATGCTCCCATACAATGGTGTACATCAACATGCATCCACCTGATGTGGCTGGACAGCACCTGATGCATGCATCTACAGACACATCCTGACTCTCCTTGACTTTGAGGTAAACCATCATGTCATCATGGACCTCTTCTACATGTACAGTAGTAATATTCCAGATGTGTAAAACAGACCTGTGTGAGTTGTTACTGCCACATCAGGTCCATTACATCTAATAGATGTCCTCAAAGAGGTAATCAAGAACATGTGATGACAACAGTATTATCTTATAGAACATAAATCGGTCAAGGCATTTGACAAAAATCCACACTAAGGTATTTAATCAACACTGTCATATGTGGCCATGAATAGCTATATTACCAAATGGGTATACCAGTGTATGACATGTGGCTTCTTACCATGTTGAAATGTGTGATGTGACATATATCTCAGGTCCAGTGATCAGGTTGGTACATCAGGGATGTCTGTTAGTCCCTTTTCTGCCCATTAGTTACATGATGGACATCACAGATGCCATACACATGCTGTGTCCAAACAGCTGCCTGATTGACACCAACTATGATATTAGTATAGTACGGACATTATCAACACATACCAGAGACTGCTGCCACAGGCATGACAACACCTGCATTGACAAGGCACGTGGAGGGATTTGTTGAATCAAGAAACAGACACACCACACAAGTATAATGTGAACATCACACTATATAATCAGACCAGTAGGTATGTGACCTGTGTCTTGGGGTAGCAGGTAAGTGGTACATCCACTAGCATGTGGTGACAGTGCTGACTACTCCCCTGAATGTAACACAACTACTAGGTATGTGAAGAACATGCTTATCAGAGGCCATAATAACTTCATGGTTCCCATCCTTCATCACATGTATAACTGTGTACAATGCACCCTTCTTCATATACCTCCCTACACATCTTCCAGTGATGTCTAACTGAAGTGTACCACCTTTGTCACAGTGTGCTGTCACACAGCTTATTGGCCATACCTAGGTATTCTTTCTGGGGAATATACATGGCTGTATGATGGTGCAGAACACCAATAGGTTCATAGGTGTTTAGTAGGCTAATGACCACAAGGACATTTTTAAGCCTAGCCATGTATCCCAAATCACATAACAAATTCTGATACCCTTGATAAGTATAACCAGGGCCTTGGGAGATGAAACATTTACAAGCATGGGCCTGGGAGATGAACCATTTACAGAGAGCCTATGTCCACTAGAGACATAGGTGCCAAACCAGGGATGAATTTCCTGTTCCCCATCCATTTGTCCAAATTGCACTTCAATTGGGTTAGGGATTAACTCTGCTTCACATGGATGGGGAGCCTGTTCCAGAGACAGGCTAATCTCTGGGATACATACCTGTCTCTCCAGTAGGTACTATTTATATCACAGGCAAGGTTTAAGTCTTTAGAAAGGATATGGTGCTATTTGTTTTGTAGATATGCATGAGGTCCATTAGTGTGGGTTCTGACAATGCCTTGTATGCCAGGCATAGATGTCACCTCAAAAGCCTGTAGGAGACAAATTACAAGAATAGGGCCTTGAAGCGGTCTGCATAGAACATTTTACATATGCCCTGTATTCTTTTAGTGAGGAACCTTTGTGGACATTCCAATTGCTGGACAATGCCTGGTTAGTTACATACCAAAGGGGGCACTGAACTCAATGATAGGTCTGATGAATGCCGAATACAGTGGAACAATGACTTCTTTGGACTTAGATGCCATACCCTTGTTATAAGTTGCACAACACAGAATGATTTTCTCACTACTGTAGACACATGATGGTCAAAGGCTAGATTACTGTCTATGTGTGTTCCTAAGTCCCTGACTACTGGGTCAACTCTAAGGGGTGTGTTGTTAATATGATAGTTAACAGGAGTGGATTACTTCCCGAAGGATACTATTACGACATTGACAGTTGTTTATCAGTGTCAGTCCTTCCTGGAGAACATTTGTGTCAGTATGGGATTCAATGCAGTATGGGATTCAATGACAGCTCCTAATTTGCAGTCATCTGCAAATTTAGTCAACAAGGCACCATTGACATTGGCCTTAACTTCAGAGAAGTAAATGTCAAAAAGGAGTGGTCCAAGGACCGATCCCTGAGGGACTCCATTTATCTTTGCAGAAGTGGACTCCCCAATTCTACCTTCCTGGGTCAGGTCTGTGAGCCATTTGGCTATCCAGCAGTTGACATGCAGGTTTGAACCTAACCTCTTGAGTTTTTCAACAATGCCCGAGAAGGGTATTGTGTCAAATGACTTGGCCATGTCAACATAGGCAGTGTGAACCATTTTGCTCTCATCCATCACTTTGGTGACCTTCTCAGAGAAGTCCACCAGGTTGAATAGGCATGACCTGCTCTAGACAAAACCAAACTGGGTTGGGTCTAGTGTCTGGAGGTTTATTATATCACTACTGATCATTTCCATGATAATTATTTCTATGGTTTTACATATAAGACTAGTGAGATTTATGGTTCTCTAGTTTCTGTCTGTTGATGACCCTTCTTTATGCAGAGGGATGAATGTTACTGTTCTCCATTCATGAGGCATGAAGCATGTTTGGAAGCTATAGTTAAACAGCAATTCCAGAGGGCCTAATAGATCATGTTTCATGCTGTTTAGAGGGCATCCTGGGATACTGTCTGGGCTCATCGATGCAGTGTTCTTGGCCTTAGAGAGTTGTTACATCAGATGCATGTGTGCTACCTGTTCAGCTTATGCACACACTGCATGCATAGGTATTTGACAATATTAATAGCATGTATATCATTCATAACAGTGTGGATTGTGCCACAGATATTTGTCATGCACACAAGTCAACTAGTCTGTATTGCCTATACTGCCACATACAGATGGGTTCCTATTACGTGCTTGAAAGTATAAAACTTCAAAAGTTTTATAATTTTGAACACAAAAAAAAAAAAAAAAAACAATGGACAGAAAGTAACTGTTGTAAGCAGGGGGGCAAGCACACCTGCACTCCCCCCATGTGGGGGGCTGCACCCACCACACCTCCCGCTCTTTAAATATAGCAACTCCGAGATCGCACTACAGTGCAGAAAGGGAATATTTCCCTTTACTGCACTGTAGTGTGATCTCAGAGTTGGTATATTTAAAGAGATGGGGGTGTGGGGGTGCAGGGGGTCTTGCCCCCCTTCTTACAACAGTTATTGAGCTGTTTTTATTTTTTGCTTGTTTTTTTTTTGTTAATTTGAATTCCTGAAACTTCGAACACTTATGTTCGATGTTTTCAGGTTCAAAGTTTTAGCAATTCGATAACACAATAGAAACCCCATACAGATCTAGCAGTGTCCCTCCTAACACCTCCTGCAGATATTACAGTACCAGGGAAGTGTGAGTGGTTAGCCTAATAGAGTGTGGATGTATTGTAATAGTTGTCAAGTGTGTGTATGCAGGCTCATCTGTTATCACTTCACATCACATATGTTATGTCACAGACATGGGATTAATGGTGGTATTATACTGATATTGTTCATGCCTGTGGTTGGTTCTTGTAATGTTTGCCATGATCTTTCACCTGTGACCACCTTGCTGGAGACCTCTGCTGAGAGTAAAGTCATATTCAGGTATAACAGTTTGCACAGCTTCCCAATATGCACCCTACTTCAATTTGATGTCAGATCCCTGATAAAGGTCCTCTGCATTATTCATGTAAGTATGCTTATCTCAAACACACATCCTCCTCATTGTTATGTCACCTTGTGTGACAGTCACAGACAACACATTTGCAATGTGCTGTACATACTGTATCATATAGATATGTGCTTGGTGTTACTGCTACAACCATCTTCCATTAACATACCCTCCTCTGCCATACATGCAGGAGTTTCACCTGTACCCTTTCCTTGTGTTCATTCATGCAATTCATCTGTGTATCCCTATTCAATACACACACTTTCCCTGAGTGATAATTTTAAATGACAGTGCCATGTTCTGTTACAGATCATTAACACAGCTTCAGTACAGTATGCCAGGAATGGGATATCGCAATACTCTGCACTGTAGGTACACTGTCCTGTACTGTGTTTGGACCATACACTTCACATTCATCCCGCTCAACTGTACATATCTTTGCCTCATATTTTTGGTCCGTTTTTCATAAATTTGTGGTTTTCTGGCAAATTAGTTGCAAATCATTAATGACTGAAGTTAGAAAATAATGACAGACATTTGAGTTTCATATTTTATACCCTTCAGAAAAATTCATGCTAATGCAAAACCTGTCATTCTATCAACTTTCTAAGACTAATCTATATTTAAAAAGTGTCCACATTCTTGGGCTTTGTCCCACTTTTATTTATGGCTTTGTCCAGATTTCTTGCTCAAGAGGTTGAGAAGTATGCTTCACATTCACACCTCTCAACTGTTCAGATATTCCCAGGATGACCAGATGTTTTCCTTAACAAAAGTACGGCTTTATTCCATATCACTGGGATGATCTCTGGACTGATACGAATCAATAATAAACACATTTGAATGCATACCTCTCAGCTGTCCCGATCTGTGCAAAATCTGCAGTTGTTGTCAAATATTTGTAATCTTTTCCTTATAACACTTTTTTCCTGGCAAATCACTGGCATGAGATTCGGAGTGCAGTCAGAAACTGATGACTTACATTATTTTATTATAGGTTCATAGATTAGTACTAGGCTAACTGCCCTTGCGAGACATTTTTTTAAGCCTAGCCAGTTATCCCCTGTGAGATTCAAATCCTGTACCTTGTGTTTGTAAGGCAAACAGCTTAACCATTAGGCCACCCTCCCAACCCTAAATAGCCTCTGCAAGGGTCGAACCCAGGACCCTGCACATCATAGCCAAAGTAATTTACCACTAAGCCATTTCAGATATTAAGTTTCAAACTTCATGCTCTTCAGAAAGTTCATGCTAATGTGCAACCTGTATATTCTTTCAACTTCCTAAGTTTGTAAATACAATATTAAACATCTGTCCCTATTTCTGGACCTTAGTCCCTCCATTTTTATGGCATTGGCCATATTTCTCATGCTAAGAGATTGAGGGTGTTGCATTCTAACACATTCCTATGTGGCATATATTTTGCATATGTCCATATTACTGGTTATTTGTCCTCTCATTAAGTTGGCCTCTGTGCAGATGTGTTGCACTAACAGAATGGCAGCTATTTGTAAAGCCCTGGTGATCATTGTGGTATTCCAGATAAATCCACTCACTGCTGGTGATCTTCTTCACATGGAATTGCTATCCATGTTCATGTACAAGGTTTCGTAGCCAGCAGCACTGTTGCAAGCCATGAAACCTAGCTGAGGCGCACCACTTCTCATTAAAATGCATTGTATGTTGACACACACTGCACAGTCTCGCTAGCATGTAAACTCTATGTAGGTTCTGCACAAAGCCCACAAAGAGTTTATTGAATCCCCCAGCATATGAGACAATGATGTGGCACAGAAATGTTAAAAAATGTGAGTATAACTATGCTTCCATTTTTTGCAACATGCAGATGTGATCCTCTACAGAAACAGAGTTATTTTGTAATTGATTGTGTAGCATGTGGTAGGCATTAGCTGGAGTGCAATGCACATCAAACATTCTGAAGTCCTGTATTGCAGTACTGTGTCATTTCATCAGCAGGAAGAAAATGATATACGGTAGTAGCATAGTCTGTCTTTTTCGGCAGAAAACACATTGACTGTTCACTGTGACGGAGTTCACATATAAACTTGCCATTGTTTCTATTGACTGTCATAGCTCTTAATAACTTAACAATTCCTTAAGTGTTTATGTTAGCCAGTTTCTGTCATTCTCCATCATATCAACAGCACATTTTCTTCTGGACACTGCTACCATGCAGCTCAAATAGAAAATGTGTCTAATCTTGTAAATTATTCTAACACAGCAAAATAAAATAAATATATGGTTGTTCATATGTCATATATACTACTGTCTATTTGTGCATGTCTTCATCTCATATTGTAGCTTTCAGTTCAGTGTTGCTTGGCCAGGAACTGCTGAAGTTAAGGTTTACTTCATTAGTTCAAGAATGTTTACATTGTTTAAGTGCCAGAACACAAAGACAGAACTAATCCAAAGATAGTAAATACATTCTCCATAGAAGCCAATTTCCTTTGCGTACATTATACAGCTGAAAAAAAAAGCAAACCGAAACTTTTAATAACACAAACACAAGATAGATACTGCCAACAAACCAACCCCCAAAATGTACAAGTGTCATGCAGCATATCTAATCTATTGCAGAACACAATAAGGAAAGATTCATAAGTGTTTTGGCAGGAAGGAAAGCCCCCTTTGCACTCCCCATGTCGAGGGCTGTACCTACTCCCCCCTGTATATTATACATGCAATCTTTGAGACTGCACAAAAGTGGGGAAAGGATACATTTCCTGTCTTTGCTGAAATGGAATCTCACACACAACCATACTAGCATTTTTTTTTCAGAACTTCACTATTCAATTGCTCATGGCAGCTAATATACAAACATTTCACATCCTTTGCCATTCAAAAAAATAGAATAAAATAAGAACCCTAGCAAGATTTTGATATAATGGCCATTTAACCAGATACAGAGGACCAGTGTGTGTGTGTGTGTGTGTGTGTGTGTGTGTGTGTGTGTGTGTGTGTGTGTGTGTGTGTGTGTGTATATATATATATATATATATATATATATATATATATATATATATATTTATATGGGTCTATATGGCCAACATTTCACAATGTCGAAATTCATATGGCCGAGACCATATGATCGACATTTGAAATGTCGACCATGCAAGTAGAACATAAAAAACAAAAAAACTTACCTTAACGCTGCTAACAGGGGGGCTTCACCTCCCTGCACCCCCGTGGGAGCTCCACCCCCACCCCCCGGAACTTAAATATACCAACTCTAAGATTGCACTACAGATGCCAGTCCCCCATTTCAAATGTCGATCATATGGTCTCAGCTATATGAATGTCGGGTTCCCATTCAGAAGCCTGAAACATCATAAGCCTGAAAATCAAAATCCTGAAACCAAAAGCCTGAAAATTCAGAATCCTGAAAACTCAAAATCCTGAAAGCCCAAAATCTAGAAAGACCAAAATCCTGAAACTCAAAATCCTGAAAACACAAAATAGACATACTGATGTCATTGTGGCTTTGCTATTGTTAGCCCTGTGGTGTTAGGTCATGCATTGGGGTCAGGTTAGGCATGTATGCAATAGTGACAAATAATTAGGGGTTAGCGTTTTAAGTTAGGGAGTTAGGTTTAGTAGGTCAGGTGGTGTGGTGTGATGGTGTGGGACCGGAGTTAGGGGGTTAGGGTCAGGGTCAGTTGGTAGATATTAGTGTCTTTATAGTGACATACGGCATTGTGAAATGTCGACCATTCGAAGGGGACCCATTTTATATATATATATATATATATATATATATATATATATATATATATATATATATATATATATATATATATATATATATATATATATATATATATATATATCAGAGCTAGCTGGTATTTTGTAAATAATTCTGTCACTTGAAAATAATATGATTTATTTAGAAATGTGACACTGCCAGCCTGGCTAGATAGAATTTTGTAAATAATTCTATGTCATTTGTGAATAGTAATATAATTTGTATGCTTGCCTTAAAAATGTAAGAAAACCATATGATCTGTACTGAACTTCAAGACAGTAACCACCATGCTAGAAAACAGCAGACATTTGTATAAACAAAATGCCAATGCAAATGTATGTTTTCATAGTAGAAATTGGGACATATGTTGTTAACTTGCAAAACCTCAAGAAAATAAGCTGATAAGTAAAGAGTTTTACGATGTATTATACAGTTAGTTTATCTCAGCTAACAGACAGGATGTCAAGGCTAGGGGCTTCTTTCTATTGTCTAGAAACAGAGTTAATTACAGGTTTCCAATGTAATTGTTTTACGACTTTCAGTTTCAGGCACACTTTTAAGAGACAATTGTCAGCTTCTGAGAGATGTGGATTTTTAACAAAGACATGCTAAAATTTAAGTTTCTGCTAGCTTGGAAAACTTAGGCCGAGGTGACAAGAATAATGTAATCTGAGATGATTCAGCAATATTGTGTGTTATTAACTTAAGAACTATCTCAAAGAGAAAGTCAGTCTATTTTGTATCTTGTTATGGACCTGTTAACAACTCACCAGCACTTTGCCTTGCTCTGTAAGTAAGTTATTTAGAACATAGTTTCTCTTAAAGATAGATAGGAATATAGCAAGATTAGTGTAGATGTTTTCTATATTTATGTGAGACTGTCCTACAATGTTGTTTTAAAATATTTCCTGTGATTCTGAACTCTATTGTCACTGTGTTGAGTTAATGGTGTATTGTACTTTTACTATTTATTATTAGATATATTTCAACCTTTTAATTGTATCTGGTTTTGTGTAGTGATATTTAAGCTCTTAGAGTACTTGCATATGTATTTGGTGACACTGTATAGGCCACTCCTAAATAGCCATAGCCTTGGACACACTTACCATTTGGATAATAGTAACATTACACAGTAGAAATGGACACCCTTTGGTAAGGGCCTTTATAGTAGCTGATAGGAGCATTTGGTGGCAGTGATTCCTACCTTCTGGACAGAAGAGGGCATAGTTAGTGAACCTGTGCCAGCCTTCCCCAGGAGTGTCTGTGTGTTTGTATATCTGTGTGTTTGTATATCAATCAAATCTCAAAGTGTGTGTGTGTGTGTGTGTGTGTGTGTGTGTGTGTGTGTGTGTGTGTGTGTGTGTGTGTGTGTGTGTGTGTGTGTGTGTGTGTGTGTGTGTGTGAGCTACTTGGGCAGGGACACAAAGCACTGGTTAGACAGAGAGGGTGCTGGAGATTTTGGCTTTACCACTGGGCTGAGATCTGAACCCTATAGCTGTGCCAGTGGATAGTCTTACTGGGGATCTGGAGAGAAAGAGAGAGAGAGAGACCAGCCCTAGACAGACTGTGATCTCTGTATGCTCTTAAGGGAAATTGTACTTTACTCTCTGTGTACTTGTCATCCTCCCAATGTGCATGTCCCTCACTTGTGTTGGTGGTGAGGATTGAGGCTCCTTGATTACTGGGCCTGTGCATGGGCATCACACATATATCTATATACATTTCTATATCTATATACATATATATATATATGTAGAGAGAGAGAGAGATACATTTACCTTGAAAATGTCGCAACACACTTGTTTTCATCAAGTGTTTCAGCTGTATGTCTTCTGAATGTCCATGACTTTTTACTTTTTTCTTTTTAAATCTTTGTGGATACATTCAGGCCAATAATGCCAAACCCCACTAGCTGTGGACATGCATGTTTTGGCCTTCTTAAGACCTCATCAGCACAGCCTAATTTTTTTATTGTTTTATTTGTCTACTGGGAAAGTGTGACTTGGAATGAGTCGATTTTTAGTGAAGGCCCATGGAGAAACTCTCCAGATGCATGCCTGTGTAACATGGGAGGAAACCGGAGCACCAGGATGAAACTCACACAAACACAGGGAGAACATGCAGACTCCACACAGAAGGCACCCCAGCTGAGAATCAAACCAGAGAACTTCTTGCTGTGAAGTGACAACTCAAACTGCTGCACCACTGTGCCATCCAAAGTGGACTGTTTTGCTATACTTTAGAAACACAGGCAGGGGTATTTCTGAAACACAGGCAGGGGATTCCATAAACCATACTTAGTCATTTTCCACCATGAAATGCACATAGCAGCAACAAAATTTAGATTCAGTAAACACAGTGTACAGGTGTGGACCCCTCGTGCAAACAAGGTAAACACTGTGACATGCTAATTACAACATAAGCAGCTGAACTGCATTCTAATCAACCAATCAAACACTGTGGAGCTATTTAACAAGCAATAAAGCATCTGTGTAGACTCTGTGTTAATTTTTCATACAAATTCTGAAACATTTGAAATACATCCATGGGAAGAAGTCCACTTGGTCAGAATGTCAGGAGCTGCACCTGCTTTAATTCATTTTTTATGTGTTATAGACTGAAGCCAATGCTGATGTTGCTGCCAACAGGTCTAGGTTGAGAAGAAGAAGAGGAGATGAATTTTTAGGCCCTGTTTAACTTTTCACAACCTACACAATGTGGAAATTGTAAAGTGCTACAGGGTGGACAGGGCACACTATAGGAACTTTACAACCTCTTACATCCTCAACTCAAAGTGGAGACAAAGCCCTTAGAATCTTAGCTACAGGTACCTTTCAGAAACCAACAGGGGGTGTCACAGGCATCAGCATCCAGGATTCTCCATCAATTCCTGAATTCTATGCTCCAACATTCTCCAACATGCCAGTGATCACATATATTTTTCTTGTCGTTCTGAGGAGAGGGACAGAAATATGCAGGAGTTCTACCATGTAGCACACTACCCTGAAGTACCAGGTGCCATAGATTGCACACATATAGAAATTAAAGCACCACCTGGGGAACAGGGTAGGCTCTACATAAACAGAAATGGCTACCACTCTATCAACTGCAAAGTCATGTGTAATGCCAAGGGAATAATCTTGAATGTGTGTGCTGGCAACCCTGGCAGTTACCATAACTCACATGTCTGGCACACCTCCCAAATGTACCAGATGTCAGATGTTTGCTAGGAAGATATACCCCAGGGTCATTTACTAAGGGATGCAGGCTATGCACTGAAACTGTGACTGATGACACCCATCAGAAATGCACACACCTATGAAAGAATGCCACATTGAGGCAAGCACTCATATCAGAAATATCACAGAGCATGTGTTTGAGCTGTTGAAGTCATGGTTCCAGTGTTTAGATACATCTTGGGATCCCTGCAGTACAATCAATGGACATGTACAGAATTATTCATGGTATGTGCCATGCTACACAACTTTATCCTGATGAAACAGCTTCAGCAGGATCAGCAAGGGGAAGGAACACACATCCTTCCCTAATGCCAAGGTCACCACAACCACAGGCAGATGAAGAATCAGAAGGAACCACCAGCTACTGTCAGTGTATCCAGATGTAGCCATGCACAGTATGCCCTTGCATTGGCTAAGAGATGATGCAAATTATACTCAATCACCACTGAAGGGGCCTAAAACCTTCCTCCTGCTCACATACATATAGTAACACTGATACCAGGCAACTCATACAACCTCTACCTCTCCATGTATTGGCATGTGCAGCTTGCATCAGATAGAGTCTGCTGTGAACTAAAACTGTGGCACCTGCTGCATTTACAAGGTAAGTTCTGAACCTGGAGTGTATTGTTTAATAATATGAATGCGTGGCATATCCTTGTATTTTATTACCTGCCCAGGTAAGCAAGTAAAATATGGGAGAATTTTACAGAAACTACCTTAACATGTGACAGCAGACTTATTTTGACTTATATGTGTCTCTTCCTAAGTTGTAGGCCTCAGGCATCAAATATTTACACTGTCGTACTTCTCAAAAGTAATGATGATAACTGCATGCCTTCAGTTTAGCACCATATGTTTGTACTAGAAATTCATTAAAGAGAGAAGTTATGCCCTCCCCCAGTAACCATCTGGTCATGGCCCACTGCAGCTGCTCTCCTTCATGCAGATGTGATTATGTCAGTGGCCTGTGGCACACCTTCTCATATGTCCTGCTGTGGCCACCCACGGCATTCAGATCATCAACTATCTGTTGCCAAATTTGCATCCTATGTGAAATATCTCCCCTTCTCCTTTCCAGCAGGGAAAAGCTCCATCGTGCTTAAAGGCATCCACTATCACCTGGTTCTCAGCATCAGTGAATGGGGGTCTCTGAGGACTGACACACCTAGGTGGCATACTCCTAGGCTTACTAAAAGACAACAGAAGGATAATACACATACGTATCAGATAACTATAAATTAATTGTTTCCAGATAAAAGAGAAAAGGTATCCACTTAGTATTACCCCCTGGAGAAGCATACAACTGTTTACAGATGCGAAATATGAGCAATGGGCAGGATGCAAAACAAGGACAGTAACAACAGAAACCTCTCCTTGTTTATACCATAACAATAATTCACCTTTGCTCCCCCCACCAAAAAAAGAATGGGAAAATGACACATTTTACTAACAAACTGTATTTGAAATGTTAAAAGTGCTATCAAATGAATTGAACTGTCCCTGAAACATTTGTACATATTTGTCACACAGCACTCCATTCTCATATATTGGCAGTCATGTATACCTCTGAAATGGGTTGACAAACACCCGCATGCCATTACTACACTTCTAACTAATGCATACTAGTAAAATTGTAAAAGCCTTTGCTTCACATTTTTCTTAAATACATTCCAGCATATTCAGTATGTAGCTGACAAAATGGAAACATACCTTCTGAAGTGCAATACTCCTCAGTACCGAAATATCCTGAAGAAATAGCATATGTGCAGTCTTCCTAACATAAACACATCTCCCCACAATCAGTTTGTCTAGCTACACAGTTGCCTTTTTATATGGTGTAGATTCAGGGCTGTTAGCACAGCAAAGATGGAAATGAGGTACGAAGTCATTAGAAATGTTGAATCCCAAATACTTGGATCCATGTAGGAGATGAAAACACAGTGCAGGCACTACTTCAGTGTTTGGTTTTAATGAATTGCAACTGACTTATTAGTGGTTGGGGGAAGGAAAATTCAAGAGCACTGCAGGCTGCCTTACTTTCACTGGATGTGTCAGGTTAGATCTACAAAGTGTTAGATATAAGATTAGAAATGTAAGCAAGCAGCACACAATTCACAGGTTATGTTCCTTAACATCCAACCTGCCCTTCATTTGTTGGCACCTGCATATGATACTATTTTCACTAAATATCCTCACACATTTTAAGGCCAATTATATGCAATGGCTTACATTCTGCATGTCTCAAATTACTGGTCAGATAAATGAAGAATGACCAATAAACACAGAAATGTAAGACAGAGCTGTATATTTGACAGCATTAATCATGACAGGTTGTGTGATCACTAAGTGCATTACATCCAAAATTAAAAAAATGTACAAATAACACTTCTATGGTTTGATATCACTGTAGATGCTGTTACAGTTGGCTGTGTGCAGATTGAGTTTAGTTTTTTGCTGCAAAGCTGTTTGTGTGGCAAAGAGTGATAAGGCATCCATCCTGTGTTCTGAAGGTGCATTGGAGTGAGAGTTCAAATCCAAATCTATGTAGATATATATATCTGATCTGAGCAATTATTTTCTTTTGCGTATGCCATGCATTGATTTTCTTCCTTTCAACTACTTGACCCTTTTTTCTTTTTCACCTTTTCTGTCTTTGTTTCTCTAAAGTGTTTTGGGGGCCACTGTTTATGTGATGCAGCCCATAATGCAATCAAGGGAACAGAGGAAATGAATGTTGGGTTTAGCTTTGCTTATCTCATTTGCACAAAGTGCGGCAGTGCACAAACTGGACTCCCTTATGAAGTAGACAAGACCCAGACAACCAAAAATAGAAACCAGATACATTTGATTAATGTTATTGGACATCACACAAACCCACTAAGCAGTATTGTGTGGTGGTTAATAGTGAGACTTCAAGAATGACACGCAGCAACTGTGAACAGCTGCAATGTATTTAAAAGTATTATATACACCTGTATTCAAACCCTGTACCATCTGGCCCAACAATAAATGTATACATGCATTAACATGTGCTGCCACAGAGTCAGTTATGTGGCAGGTGTATTTCATAGACTCAATACTAACTCTCAGACTTTAGCAATGTGGCTCGCATTTGTGCACTGCTTAACTATGTGCAAACATGTGTATCTCACATGCATATTCACTTTGGTAACCATCGCACAAACCTGCTGCTTGCTGTGCTCTGGAAATGTACACATTATGCTGAATTACTGCTGTTTACTGTCTATTCCCTGTGTATGATATGAAATTACATGTGGAAACATTACAAACTGCCGGCCCTATTTAACAATATGTCACATATTTATAATACATTCATGTGTTGCCACCCCCCAACCACTGCAACCCGGGTGTCTCAGTACTTTTTCCAGGTTCTATATTAGATCATCGAAATGGCAGAATTTCAAATGATCTAATATTGAACCCAATATCGTGAACGCTGAAAACAGTGAAGCTGCACAAAACTGAATTCTTTCCTAGGGAAAGAATTCGGTTGGCCATTGTTGTGGCTTCACTGTTTTCAGCGATGCTGTGGAAAGTTACGGGTTGGGTTAAGGTAAGTGTGTGATTATGCGGACGTTTGGGTTAGGGCACAGGTTGGGTGAGTTTGGGTTAGGGCACGGGTCAGGTAAGTGTGCGATTGTGACAGAATTTGGGATTGGGGCGGGTTAAGTGAGTTAGGGTTAGGGCGTGGGTGAGATGAGTGTGCGATGGTGAGAATTTGGGGTTAGGGGTGGGTTAAGTGAGTTAGGGTTAGGGCGCGGGTGAGGTGAGTGTGTGATAGTGAGAATTTGGGGTTAGGGGCGGGTTAAGTGAGTTAGGGCTAGGGCACGGGTGAGGTGAGTGTGCGATAATGATGGACCTTAGGGTTAGGGTCTGGATTAAGGTAAGTGGATAGATAGTAGTGTATTTGCAGTGTAGTGTAGAGTTAGATGTAACTTTTAAATTTATGTCTGTGGATTGCTGCTTTTTAGTGTGTTTGTGGTGTGTGTGTGTTTCTCGGAACAACAAATTTTTTCCCTGGGGAAAAAAATGCTGTTTTGAGGTTTCAATATTGTTAGGGTTCGATTTTGCAGTTTGACGTTACGGCATTCAATAATGAGCCGTTTCAATGATTTGATATAGACCCCTTTTTCCATGCATATATCAACCACAGTACAAAATGTAATATCATATGCTGTTTGCTATGAAATGCATGTCAATCTGGTAACCTACAGAACTACAACTATTGACCCATATGCCTGGAAAGATTTATCTGCAAGGCTAGGGAAGGAATCAGCATGGACCATATCCACAGGGACATACATGACCTTTAACACACTTGACCACACCCATTTTGTTTTTATCAGGGGTAGATCTTGCTTACTGAACCTTTTGGACTTCTTGGATACTGATTCCAATGACATGGATGAGGGATAACAGGACATATCATGTATGTTGAGTTATCCAAGGCCTTTGACACTATCCCCCATTCATGTCTCATAGTGAAGATCTCTCATGTGAGAATTAGACCATACAGTAGTAGAGGGATAGGCAACTAGTTCACTGACAGAGCATACACTCTTAAAGTCCGGGACTGCATCTCCACACTAGCCACTTACCATTACAATACCACATAGATCTGTGCTGGGCCCTCAACTGTTTGCAGACTACATCCCTGAAGTGCAGGCAATGGTAGATTCCTTGAGGCTTATCAAGCTTCAGATGACTGGTAACTAGACACACTAATATAGAGTCCCCCAATGATGGTAACATATTACAAAAGGGGCTGCCACATACAAATGATTGGTGCCAAACTCATGGACTGAACCTTAAAGCATACAATGCCTCATTTCCCTTTTGGCAATGAAGTACTCCTGCTAATTATGACATACATAGCACCCCTGTAAGCTCAAACACAGTGTTGTGAGACTTGGGAACACATGTTGATAGCAATCTACCCTTTCAGCACTATATGTCCATAGTGGTGGCAAACAAATTCTGCAATGCACACATCATACATATGGACATCACACCTAAGACCTGGGTGGTTACATCTCTGCTGTACTCTACACTTTTCAGACCAGTAATTTAGTACAATGCTCCCTTTTGTCTGTACCTCAACAGACACCTGCAGCAATTGGAAGAGACACAAGATTGTGCCTTGGATACTCTATGGCCTCCAAACATGACATAGATGGAAAGATTAAAATACCTGTCACTGTACTCAGTATCATCCAGGCTGCTGAGAGGTGACCTATGACTGCTCTACAGAGTAGTCTCAAACCCTGCCTACTGGAAATGATGGACAACTGCAAATCAAATGGGACAAAATAACTTGGTGCAAGGTTCTCAACCTAGCCTATGACATAAACAGAACATGGTGGGAAGACAGTTATATCCTGCAATGACTCACATTCCTCTGTAATACTGTGTGAAACAGTGCTCCTCAATGACCCTGTTCAAGCACAACCTTGACTACTGGATGAGTGATTGTAAAGTCTCCTCTGGCGTGGCACCTATGTCCATTATGGACAGGGCCATTTGGTGCTGCACACAAAATTGCTCTGTTAACAATGACCATCCAACTATGCTCAATAAGTGTACTTGTGTTTTTACACAGCTTCTAAACACTGTAGGGTCATTAGGCTAGTAGCCGCCTTTGAACCTATGAAGCTTTAAGCCTATGTAGACCTCCCAACATGTTGTCTCCCATATGGCCTGCTGATATTTGCTGTAAGTTCACCTGCACTGTTATAAAAGTCGGACTTGTGCAGTGGTGCTTGTGTAAAGTATTGTGTTCTGTAGTCTGTGTACCTTAGATGGGTAGGAGTTTTGTTCTTACTGCAGTCAAATGTGTGTGGGTGTGTGTGTGTGTGTGTGTGTGTGTGTGTGTGTGTGTGTGTGTATCTCTAGACAGAAGACCAGAGGTGTGTATCCCACAGTTACTGTTCCAATACCAAGGCTTGACAGTATTTTGATTCTTGCAGATGCCTACATATCCATTTTGTGCTGCCCACTCAACATATTGTCCCCCACATGGCCTGCTGATGTCATGTACTATAAGTTCAACCTCAGTCTTGTAAAATTTAGACTTGTGTCATGGTTATTGTGTAAAGTACTGTGTTCTGTAGTCTGAGTACTTAAGTAAGGTTTCTATTCTCACTGCAATCAAATGTGTGTGTGTGTGTGTATGTGTGTGTGTGTGTGTGTGTGTGTGTGTGTGTGTGTGTGTGTGTGTGTGTGTGTGTATGTGTGAGTGTGTGTGGTCTCTTGCTTGACATTACATAGAGTATTTTACACCAGCATGTGGGACACTGTTATATTCTTCTCAAGAGACACTGCTGATATCATCAGCTATAGTGTTGTCTGAGACACTCTAAGTCAGTCTTGAACTGTAGCTTTTATGTAAAGTACTGGGTTCTGTAGTATGTGTGCTTAGATAGGTAGGGGGTTCTATTCTCACTGAAGTCACAGTCCACATTGTGTGTGTGTGTGTGTGTGTGTGTGTGTGTGTGTGTGTGTGTGTGTGTGTGTGTGTGTGTGTGTGTGAGCTGATGTTTGATATTAAAAAGAGCATTTTACACCACCATGTGGGACACTGTTATATTCTCCTCAACAGATACTACTAAGGCCAGCTATAAAGTTTTGTCTGAGACACTCCAAGTCAGATTTGAACTATGACACTTGCATAAAGTACTGGATTCTGTAGTCTGTGTACTTAGATAGGTAGGGGTTCTATTCTCACTGCAATCAAGTGTGTGTGTGTGTGTGTGTGTGTGTGTGTGTGTGTGTGTGTGTGTGTGTGTGTGTGTATGTATGTATGTGCGTGTGTGTTTGAGCTGTTGCTTGACATTACACAGAGTATTTTACACCACCATGTGGGACCCTGTTATATTTACCTCAACAGACACTGCTAATGTCATCAGCTATAAAGTGTGTTCTGAGACACACCACATCAGACTTGAGTAGTGTCACTTGCCTTAAATACAAACGACTGCAGTCTGTGTACTTCTATTTTCACTAAAGTCAGCAAGGTGAATGTGCATATAAGCTCTTGCTTGACATTACAGTGAGCCTTTTACACCAGCATGTGAGACACTGTTATTATCATATTCTCCCCCGCAGACACTGCTGATGTCATCAGCAGTATCAGATTTTTGGATATGCAGCACTCCCACCAGGGAAGGGTCAGACACTGGCCTGGAGGCCAGGCAATCATGACCTCATCCCATACCAGACTACAGTGACATGGCTTTTACTCTATCCACGTACATTATGACATGGTTTGTAGGCCTTGTATTATCTTGCTATGAAAGCCCTGTGGTGTCTCCAGCAAAGACAGCATTATACTCTATTACTGTTCTGATGAGATTTGATTACAGTGCTTTCATACAGTCCTAAGATTTGTATATGATGGTATGATGTATGATGTGTACAACATAAGCTTTCAATACCAGTGTGAATACTTGGTAGGCAAAGTTCAGACTGCTATCTAAATGTGTTCCCAGTGCTGGCATCACTAGGTGTCAGCATAGCAAGACTGTTGTCAATGCTGTCATTAACATGGAATTCCACTTTTCAGATGGACAACATAAAAAATACACATTTCTGCATTTAGTTGTAGATTGTATGCCTTTGTCCCCATTCATTTGTGTGTGCTAACTCCTCCTGTACCATGGTATCATTATTGCTAGAATCAGTGATTGCACCCAATATGCAAGAATCAGCAAACTTGATAAAGCAAAGGTCACATACATTAGCCTGAACTGTCAAGAAATGGAGTCCAAATAGTGAAGGGCCAAGCACAGATCTCTATGGTTTGCCAGTGGTGACATTCCTTATGGTACAGGTTGATTCACCAACTATCCGGTACAGGTTGATTCACTAACTTTCACAGTATGATTTCTGTCAGTGAGCTGATTGGTTATCCATCTACTGATGTACGAGTTAATCCCCAGCTTGGGGAGTTTCTGAATGATGTGTTGGGGATTGTGTCAAAACCCTAGGCCAGATCATGATAGGCAGTATGCATGGTCTTACCTTCATCCAGGCCTATCACATGGAAGCAATGGCCTGTGACAAAATCAAAGATCGACTATGGCATGACTCAGCACATATAACTTCCTGATATGGTTGAATACACACTTTAACATACCCTCCACACAGGTTATATTCACATACAAGGATGTACATCAACATGCATCCATCTGAATAGAGGGGACAGCACATGTTTCCTGCATGTATAGAGACATCCTGACTCTCCTCAACTATGAGGTGGACTGACATGTGATCATGGACCTCTTATACATGTAAACTAGTCATATTCTCGCTGTGTGCAGCAGACCCGTGTGAGTTGTTAATGCTACAGCATGTCTGTTACATCTGATAGATGTCCTCAAAGAGGTTATCTAGGGCATGCATAATGACAACAGTATTATTTTGTGGAACTTGACCAGTTCAAGGCATTTGAAAAAAATCCACACTGAGGTATTCACTCACTTCTGTCATATGTGGCCATAAACAGATATGTCATCAAATGGATAGACCAGTGCATTACATACGTGACATCTCACTATGTTGAAATGTGTGACATGACTAAAATCGTAGGTCCAGTGATCAGGTATGTACATCAGGGCTGTCTGCTAGGCCCTTTTCTGTGATGGACATCACAGATGGCATACACATGCTGTGTCCACACAGCTGCCTAAGGGACTACAGAATGTGGGCAATCATTGACTCCAACTGTGGTATTAGTATAATATACACAGTATCATCACATACCAGAGAATCCTGCCACAGCCATCACAACACCTGCATTGACAAGACATATGGGGGGATTTGTTAATTCAGGAAACAAGCACACCACCCAACTATAATGTGGACATCACACCGTATAATCAGCAAATAGGTATGTGACCCATTTGCTGCAGTAGATGGTAAGTGGTACATTCACCAGCATGTGGTTACAGTGCTGACTACTCCCTTAAATGTAACCCAAGTCATGGATATGTGAAGAAGATCCACATCTGAGGCCATAATACCTTCATGGTTCCCAGCCTTCATCACATCAATAACTGTATACAATGCACCCTTCTTCATGTACCTTCCGACACATCTTCCAGTGATGTGTAACGGACGTATACCACTCTTGTCACAGTGAGCTGTCACACAGCTTATTGGCCATACCTAGGTATTCTTTCTGTGGAATATATATGATTGTCTGATGGTGTGGAACACCAATCAACTTGTTACACCAGATGCATGTGTGCTACCTGCTCTGATTATGCACACACACACACACACAGACACTACATACATAGGTGTATGACAACATTAATGGCATGTATATCATTCATGACAGTGTGGAGTGTCACACACACACACACACACACACACACACACACACACACACACACACATATATATATATATATATATATATATATATATATATATATATAGATAGATAGATATGCCATGCACACAAGGCAACTAACATGTATTATTACCCATACCGCCACATTGAGGTATAGCAGTGTCCCTCCTAACATTTCAAGCAGATGTTACAGTGCCAGGACAGTGTGCGTAGTTACCCTCATAGACTGTGGATGTATCATAATAGTTCTTCAAGTGTGCGTGTGTGCAGACTCATCTCTTATCACTGTAAATCACATATGATATGTCAGTGGGCCTTTATATTACCCTATTGTATGATTTAAATAGCGAACACTATTTCATCGTACATAAAACATCTAAACCACAAAATATCGAACATACAGAACAGCAACTTTTTTCCCAGGGAAAAAAATTCACTCTTCCGAAACACATACACACAACACAAGCACACCAAAATAAATAAACCACACACATACACTTAACAAAACCATAATTCTAACCCTACATTACTACTTATCCAATTACCATAACCCAAACTTAACCCTAAAGTCCCTAACTACCGCACACACACCTTACCTGCTCCCAAACTCTAATGTCCCCAACTACTGCACACTCACCTTACCAGCTCCCTAACCCTAAAGCCCCTAACTACTGCACACTCACCTTACCTGCTCCCTAACCCTAAAGTCCCTAACTTTCGCACACTCAGCTTACCAGCTCCCTAACCCTAATGTCCCTATCGCACACTCACCTTTCCCCGATCCTTTCACATGCTTACCTTAACCCAGTCCGTAACCTCCGTTCGCATACGTACCTTAACCTGGTCCGTAACCTTCCCACCACAGTAGAGTAAATAGCAAAACCATGGAACGGACAACCGGAATCTTATCCTAGGTAAGATTTTGAAGTTCCGTGGCTTTGCTATTTTGAGTTTTCGACAAAAACGGGTCGATATTATAGCATTCGAAGTTTTGAAACTTCGATACTATAATATAGACCCTGTCAGAGGCATGTGATTACTGGTGGTATTATTCTGACATTGTCTATGATTGTGGCTGGTTCTTGTAATATTTCCCATTAGCCTTTACCTGTGCCTACATTGCTTGAGACCTTTGCTGAGTGTGCACTCATATTCAGGCATATCAGTTTACACAGCATCACAACATGCACCCTATCCAAATGTCCTCTGCTTATTCATGTAGGGATGCTTATCTCACACAGACATCCTCGTCATTGTTATGTCACCCTGTGTGACAATCACATAATACACATTTTCACTGTACAGTCCCTACTGTACCATACAGATATGTAATTGGTGTTGCTGCTACAACCGTTTTCCATTAACATGCCCTCCTCTACTGTACATTAGGTAGTTTCATCTGTCCTCTTTCCCTCTGTTCATTCCTACAGTTCATGTACATGACCCTATTCAATTCACACACTTCCCCTGAGTGTTCATTTTACTTGGCAGTCCATGTCCCATTACAGATCATTTACACAGTTTCAGTACACAATGACAGGAATGAGACAGCACAATACTCTGTACTGTAGATATACTGTCCTGTACTGTGTTTGGACCATATACTTCACATTCATATCTCTCAGCTCTCCAGATATTCCCAAGATGTCCGGATGTTTTCCTTATCAGATTTGTAGATTTCTGCCATATCACTGTGATTATCTCAGGATTGCTGTAAGTCAATATTTTAATTCATACCTCTCAACTGTACTGATTTGGGTAGAATGTCCACTTTTTGTCTCATATTTTTGATCTTTTCCTCCTAGCATTTTAGTGCTCTGGCAAATCACTGGCATGTCATTGCAGATTGAAGTCAGAAACATGACAGACATTTGAGTTTTAAATGTCATGCTCTTCAGAAAGTTCATGGTACTGTACAACCTATTATTCCTTCAACTTTCAAAGTTTGAAAGACCAGTATTAAAATTCTGTCCCTAGTTCTGGGCCTTTGTCCCTGCATTATTTATGGCTTTATCCAGCTTTCTTGCTCTAAAAGGTTGAGAAAGTTTAATTTTAACACATTTCTATGCAACATCTATGTCAAATATGTCCTTATTTCTGGTTATTGGCACCTCATTATACTGACCTTTGTGCAGATGTGGTGCACTAAGGAAGTGACAGCTGTCTCTGAAGCCCTGGTGATCACTGTGGCAAATCTGGGGACTGTAGGTGGTCTGCTTTTAACAAAATTGATATCTGCATTCACTTACATGGTTTCATAACTTAGACATGCCATGCATAATTAATATACATTGCACGCTATTGCTCAGCATGCACTTTTTGTGCAAAAATGTGAACTCATCGTAAGCTTCATGCAGAGATTACTGAATCCCAAGGAGCATATTTACAAACCGGTAGTGTTCATGACCATTAAGGTGTCTGCAAACTATCCCAACTAACATATAATGCAAAGAGTAAAAGGGTCACACAGATAAACCAGTTAGTAAAAACTGCAAGAAAAACCTAGCCAAGGTAGAGTTTTCACTGTGTGATACCTTAAACCTCCTGTAATAGAGGCCCCATGGGATATATGCAAATGGCCCCTTAAGGACATTAAGTATTTTAGCTTTTTGGCTTCTGAATGTACATGACTTTATTTTTTTAATGGGGTAGTGCACTGACCAATAGTGATGAATTTCATACTCAGTCTGGGTGAAATACAAAACTTTTCACAAACAAAAAATACAGAAAAGTAAGTAATAAAATAATAATTCTGACTAATTATTTTGAAAAAAAACTGTGTATATACATTCCACTGAACAAGTACAGTACAATGTACAATTAAGCAACATGTGATATACAATAATACATTAGTTTATAAAGTGGGTCAGTCTTCAGTGAATCTCAAGAGAGCAGAAGAAACTCAGAATATGTATATCATGTTTACTCATATATATATATATATATATATATATATATATATATATATATGTTTATATGTGCATACATATCTTTATATATAGATATGTGTGTGTGCATGTGTATGTTGATGTACACATGTATCTATATCAGTATCTATATCTATATATGTTTCTCTTCTTGTCTTTCTCTTTCTCCCTCTCTCTATACATACATTTACACATAGGTGCATGGGTGCACACACTTGTGTGTGTGTGTGTGTGTGTGTGTGTGTGTGTGTGTGTGTGTGTGTGTGTGTGTGTGTTTGGAAAGAAAAGGATGAGATTTGTGAAAGAAAGGATGAAAAGTCATAGAGACAGAAGATATTTCTGGGAACAAAATGGTAATAGCAGGTGGTAAATAAAACTGCAGGCAAGGTGTTGTAGAATTTGCTAATTTGCACAGATACACAAGAGTGCAGAAAAATAAAAAGGACTATTGAAAAAATATTGAAAGTTTAAAACCTAGACCAGAGATTTCTTTAAATGTAGCAGTCAGTACATCCGTCCCAAATCTATTATTTTTTTCTAATTAATTTTGTAAGACTAGCCTTCATGTTTTCATGTACGACTTCTCTCTTCTCTGTCCCCTGCATTTGTACTGCATTATCTTTCAGTGATGACTGTTCTGTTCTTGCTATAAAGAGTCCAAACACATCTGCTCTTTTGTTTATTAGATCCCTGCATGTTCCTGTGATAATCATTTCACATTCAAAATAAGATTTCTGAATTATTCCCCCAGGAATGAAATTCATAAATAAGACATACTTAGAACAAATTAATAATTTGTTTCTTTTAATACATTTATTGCTAACATGGCCAAATGTGTCATACTATACAATTGTCATCTTGAGATTAATAACTCATGTGGTTGGGGGTTTCACATCTACAGCAAAGATACTGGCTGTCTGAGAAAGGACAAAATACTTAAATCGGGCATTGGCATAGAGCATGGGGTCTGTATTAGATAATCGAACTTTCAAACGTTCGAGTGTCATATGATCGACACCATATGATTGAATTTTAAACATTCAAAAATCTAATAAAAAAATATAAACTACACAAATAACCTACCTGAACGTTTTAAGCAGGGAGGCAAGCCTCCCTGCACCCCCCACACCCCCCACTCTTTGAATATACCAACTCTGAGATTGCACTACAGTGCAGAAAAGGGAAATCTTCCCATTCCATGCTGTACGGAGATCTCTGTTAAAATGTTCGAACTTTCAAAAATTTGATCATATAATGTCAACCATATGACAGTCGAACTTTTGAAAGTTCGATCATCTAATATAGACCCTAGAGCATGTGCTATACATCATCATCTATAACCTATACCTCATAGCTTTTTTCAAAGTTCCCTCCCTTCTCTAACAGATGCAAATCATCCAAGATCAGAAGTGGGCTTTAAAAAGTTACACAATACTTCTCCACCCAGAGTAACATACAAGGAAATGTTACTGCCTTGTTACTTCATAAAATAAATGCACACTGCAAAATGAGCTTTATTGAATGGATTATTGAAAAAACCCCATCACTGTTCCACCAAACATGCCTTCTCAACCCAAAGAATTTCCTGAAAATTGAAAATCTTTTGAAAGAGCTATCATGCAGATCATCAGTGTCCAAGTGAATTAAAATAAAAATACCTGCATCTGTGAATTTCAGTCTCTGAAATAATTCTAGGCCTCTAGGTAGTGTGAAAGTATGGCATGCACTCTTGAGGCATGTTCTTCTTCTGTTTTGCATTTGCTTTGCAGGCATCAAGTCCAGTATCCCAGAAGTATGGTTGACCAAGTTTGCTGATGACTGCAAGCTGGGCACTGTTATCACTAATACTAAACAGTTCCAGTAAGACTTGAAATAGACACATAATCAGTGTACTGAAATCAGCCTCATATTAAATGCAAATATATAGCATAGTAGCATTAGGCAAAACAAAATCTACCCCCATGTCTTATAAATGTTACTTATCTTCAGATAGACATGGTCATATGACACATGGGTACTTCTGTGGGCAATTCTATCCATCCAGCCATCCATCCATCCATCCATCCATAACCCCTTTTTACAAATGGGGATGGGGTGTCACTTCAACAGTGCCAATCATATCAAGCCAAGGTAGCTAGCATTGCCATGATAGTTCATCTGTACTGCTCACTCACACATGCACTAGTACCTACATCCAATTTAGAGAGTCCAATGCACCTACTGCATGTTTTTGGAATGTGGGAGGAAACCAAAGCTCCTGGAAAAAACTCATATGTCTGCAAGGAGGACATATAGGCAAAACACAGAAGGCACCCCAGCTAAGAATCGAACCAGAGAACCTCTTGCTGTGAAGTGACAACACTAACTGCTACACCACTGTGGCTGTCCCCTTCTGTGGGCAATTCTCTTCATTTTATTATCATGTTTGCTCCATTGTCAGGAAATCTTTCTATCTGGCCTAGTTAATTTCCAAAGCAAATGTCATCAAGGTGCAAAGAAGTCATCCTTCAAATGCCCCCTTCCCTTATTGGACCCATCACTGAGTAGAATTCCCCCTTCGGTAAGTCAAAATTGAACATATCACTCAACTAGAAAGGTGTTAAATACACTATACCAAGAAAATTAAAGGTTTCAAATCATTCACCTATCCTGATAGATTAGCACAGCTCTCCTTATACTCAATAACCTACAGGCTGATCCAAGGTGACCTGCTGTCTCAGTTTTTCAGCTCTGAAAGACCCAGTCCTATTTGACCACGTTTGTTTATTTATTTATTACCCAGTGTAGAGCATTGATTCAAATGGACCTATTTCAGTCTCTGCCAGACAAATATAAATAACAGTTAACAAACAGGTTAACAAGACATATTATGAATACAAACAAAATGTTGTGTGACGATAGCAATGAATCAGTAACAGCAATAATAGCAAAGTACACAGTATAAGGGACAATAAGAAGGGGTGGTTAGTGTATGGAGGGAAGAAGAACACAGTGAAATAGTGATAGGATACAGCACAAAATGTAAAAGACAGCAAAAGTAAGGTTAAGATACATAGGCATTAACTATATGCAATATACACAATATGGAAGAGACCTGCCCCAGGATTCAATAAAATCCATGTAGGCTCCGTGTAGAGCCTGCGTTGTGCACCATGCATATTAATCATGACTCACTGCTGAGGGAGATCATACTAACATGGATATTGAATCTGTGTAGGCAGTAGTGTAGAGGCTGTTCCGTGGTTGTGGATTGTCCAGGGAATATCTGGACAGATGTTATGTACAGAATAAGAATCCCTGTAATGTACCCTGCTAGTGTAGAAATACATGTGAGATATAATAGTTGTGTTTTTTTTTTTAATTTTTATTTATTTATTTATTTTATTTTTATGCCCATTTGCACAGCGTGGAGTGGAGTGCAGCAATGCTGAGCTGTGCTTATACATGCACAGCTGACACCTGCCAGACATCTAAAAATAGAAACCAAATGTAATTAGTTATACTTGTCTACATTTTTTATTTTTTTTAACGGCCATTTGGGTGGCATGGTGCTTAGCAATGCTAACAGGTAGCTTAGTAGTATATATGAAGGTATACTGGTTTTCTCACTATCCAAGTAGCTAAATAGGTAGAATCATGCCCTAAAGTGTAGTAGGTCCCAAGTTCAAGTCCCCAGTAGTCATACCTTTTTACATTTATTGGTGTGGAAATGTGTGAGGAGACCTAAAGGGCAGTTTAATTTAAAAATAAAATTGTTACATTTGGAAAAGCAGCACGGTGCTAAACACTGTTTAAACATGGTCAATGGCTGCTCCTGTTGACGTATTGCTAAGCTTCACTAAAACACAGTTGTGCAAGTTTACATGATGCTCAGCTCTGCTAAGCAGGTTTGAGTGATGGTAAGCAATGTTGTGCTTTTTTTACTGTTATAGTATGATGTGTAAGGGCAGGAAAACAGCCTAGATTAAGGCCAATAGGCAGGAGTTCTGCAGCATTCATTAGAGTCTTACTAACCTTTTGATATGCCTGGTGGTCTTGGTGAGGCTGCATGGTTTTCGGTGCAGATGTGGGGTGTGCAGGAGTCCAGAGTGTTTGTTGGACTCCTGGCCCGGAACTATGAACCCTGGCTGTTGCAGAGTGGTTACCAGGACTCAGAATGTAAAGCTGAAAACTGGGATCAGTTGACCAGGGATCCTACCAGTGCTACTGGTATCCCCCTTACTGGTGAGTAGTGTCGTCACCACTATGATGACCTGAAGCAAAGGAAGAGGGGAGTCTTGGACACCTAGGTTCAAGAGGCTAGGGTTGGGCATGCCCCACACATATGTAAGTATGTTTGTTACTACTTTACTAAAATAACAGCTGAATCTGTGCAAAACTGGTATGCATAAGGGTGTGCATCTCTTCCAACAGCTACAGCTAAACAGGTTCGCAATGTTCAGTCTCACGCTGGGCACATGGTCAGGATGCACCATGGGTGTGGTAAGTACAGATATTTTCTGATAACTGTAGTTTAATAAATAATAAACAATAACAATAATGGGTCTATATCATTCGTTCAAACGCACAAGTGTCCGAATGCTGAAACATCGAACTGGGAAGTTCGAAGTGTAAAAATAGCAAAGCCGCGGAACATCAAATTCTTTCCCATGGAAATAATTCGGTGGGCCATTCTCATGGCGTTGCTATTTCCTCCACTGTGGTGCAATCTCAGATTTGGTATATTTAAGTAGGGGGGTGGGGGGTTGGGGGGTGAAGTCTCCCTCATTAGCAACAGTATGTAGTGTTCGTGTGTTTCTACGTTTTGTACCGGAGCAGCAATTTTTTTCCCTGGGAAATAAATCACTGTTCTGAGTGTTTGAAGTTTTTAGATTTCGAACTTCCGGGTTCGATATTTACATAGTCGAACTTATGAGAGTTTGACTATGTACCCACAATAACAGTAAACAATAAGGTTTAAATCAGGATTGTGGTTTGATATCTGATGTGTGCAAATAACTGCAGTAGGGCTGTATTCACTGCATGTGTGTTCTAATGTCACTGAAGTTAACTGTAAAACTGAAATAAAGAATGCAAAAGTAATTGCTTGATAAACGTATTCCACAACTCACAGTACAGTTCAAGGATGTCTTCAGGCTACTTTCAGTCAAATGGTGCTCTGTATTTCTCCAACTCCAGGAACAAAGTATAAGGTGGGTAAGATAGCCCACATTCTGGGAAGATGTGTGTATAGTTTACAGATTCTTAGGAGTAATAACAATAGGGTGTAAATCAGGATTGTGGTTTGATAAGTGATGTGTTCAATTAAGTGCATTAAGTCTGTATTCATTGCAAGTGTGTTCTAATGTCACAGCAGTCAACTGTAAAACTGAAATAAATAAAGAATGCAAGCCTAATTGCTTGATAAATGTATTGCACAACCCACAATATGGTTTAGGGGTGTCTTCAGGCCCTTTTTCATCAAATAATGCTCTGTATTCTACCCACTCTAGGAACAAAGTATATGGGTAAGGTGGCCCATGTTCTGGGAAGATATCATGTGTATACTTCACAGATTCTAAGAAGCAATAACAATAAAGTGTAGGATTGTAGTTTGATAAGTAACGTGTTCAAATCAGTGCAGTATGGCTGTACTCATGTTCTAATGTCACTGCAGTCAATTGTTACATTAGGTGCACATGTCCCCTGGAGTTGCAACTTTTGGGTTCTACTCCCATGCCTGCCGACTAAGACACAATGGCTATCTAGTCTACTTAATGTACATAAACATACGTCTCAACTATCATGATTTTTCATGATGTAATGACAACTGCCCGATCTGTCTGGTCCGTGATTAGCAGATAAATGATTACTTGGAATGCAATGTATTTGTAAATCCATTTACAGAACATCTTGGTAGTTATGTACGTGCACATTATGTGAAACAGTTCTGTGTAGTTGTGTACCTGCATTTGTTAGTGCTTGGCCCATACTGTTCCATGCTAACAACTTCAGAGGTATGTACATGCTACATCATCTATAGAAAAATTTGAGTCACTGTACTCACAACTGACACTGCACACCTGTAGAAGTATGTATTAATAGTCTGTATTAATATCATCTGCAAATTCACTAATAGTATGTTTTTCTCTCTCTCTCTCCCCACCCCTTATCTTCTTTAATTTATTAATTCTAGGTTGAATAAGAAGAATGTAACAGTCAGCTGTCTATCAGGTGCCAGAATCTGACACATAACACACACATTCAGGTTAGTCCTCAACAAGTACAAGTATGACTCTGTCATTGTCCATGTGGGTGTGAATGACCTAAGACACACTTCCCTGTACTACATGAAAAGAGACATGGTGAAGCTCTCAGATTATTTATTTATTTATTTGCAGTTTGTTTGCCAGGATAGCCCATTGGGCCACAAGGAGCAATTTTTCAATGGAGTCCTGGGGAGAAAAGCTCCAAAAATACAAACGTTACAAGATTACAAAAAATATAAGAATTACAAAATATTAGAGAATTTAAAAATACAAAGTTACAAAGTTGAAAAAAGTTGACATTTGGAGGAGCAAAAGTTAATACATTATAGTAAAAATTCATTACACCAAAATTTGGCTTTTTATGAAGTATCTAGTTCCTAAACCACGGTGGTGGTGCTGCGGTAGCATTGTCGCCTCACAGTAAGACACTGTCTGGTTCGATTCTCAGCTAGAGGGTCTTCTGCTTGGAGACATGCGTGAATGGGCGTACCTTTGTTGAATGTTGTGCGTCAGGCCTGGCAAGCCGGTACGTAAAAATCAACTGCCAATCATTAGCGGACCAGAGTTCCACTGTGGCGACCCCTAACCGGGAAAAGCCGAAAGACACAACACTGAAGTATCTAGTTCCTGCAGTTTCTTACTGAGAGTAGTAAGACTATGGTGGGGCTATAAACAGGCATATTAGCTAAAATAAACTAACTGTATTCCAAGGAAGCTATGTAGGATAAGAACAAGATCATTCCCATTGTGAAGTCAGGTGTGTATGAAGTAGAGTATTGAAGGCAGAGAGACTGCTGGTGGTACAGATGAGAGGTGGGAGACAGTTCCAATGGTGAGTGAGAGAGAAGGATAGCAGATGTTTACCTGGTGGGCAGGTGGGTTTGTGTAGTTCAATCAGATTTTGGAAGTTAGATCTTAGGCATCTATCAGAAAGATGCATTTGAAAGGTAGAGGCAAGGGAGGGGCAAAGAGAGGGGGTGAAGATAAGTCTATGTGCTTGGATAAGTTGAATATAGGTGAGATAATTAGGTAGCTCAAGCCAGTCGAGTTGATGTAGGGGAATAGAGTGATGGGTAGTGGATCTGTGACCTGATACAAATTTTGAAATTTTGTAGTAACAGGAGGATAGTTTTGACTTGAGGGAAGATTGCAGATTAGTAAAGAAAGGGGCACCATACAAGAGGGAAGGGATAAGGTAAGTGGTAGTGAGAACAAGCCTACTGGAGGGAGAGATGTAACGGTTGTTGTTGTGGTAGATCATATTGAGTTTCTCATGAGTTTTTTTGATATTTACTTGTAGATGACTTTCAAACTTTAACTGATCATCGATGATGACTCCTAGTAGTTTAGCAGTGGAGACAATTGTGAGAGGAGTGTTGTTTTGCTAATGATGATGAGTGAATTTTTATCTAGGGTGGTAGTTTTAGCAGGGGTGAATATCATAATTTTGGTCTTGGTTGCATCGAGTGCTAGATGGTTATCTAGCATACATTATTCAGTTGAGGAGAAGGCATCCTGGGTTAATTTTATTAATGAGGAAGTAGAGGTGGCAGAGCAGATTTTAATAGAATTGTCAGCATATTGGATAAGGTTAGCATTAGGGATGGCATGACATAAGTCATTAATGAAAATATTAAATAGAAGGGGACCTAGAATTGAGCCTTGGGGTACACCTGTAGGAGTATCTAGAAAAGGTGAAGTAGCTTTTTTCCATCTGATTGCTTGTTGCCTATTTGCTAGGTAACTGGTGAACCAACTGACAGAGGAGTGGGATAGATTTAGTTTAGAGAGTTTGGTAAAGAAAAGGTTGTGAAAGATGGTGTCAAAGGCCTTAGAAAGGTTTAAGAGGAGGGTAGACATAATATGACCAGAGTCCCAAGACTTGTTAACAGTTTCTAGGAAGGAAAGGAGAGTGGTAGTGGTGCTATGGCTGGGTTGGAATCCATGTTGAGTGGGAGTGAGAAGGTCATTATTTATGAGATAGGGAAGTAGTTGTTGGTGAATACATTTTTCGAGAAATTTTGA
This sequence comes from Protopterus annectens, assembly GCF_019279795.1. Lineage (NCBI taxonomy): Eukaryota > Metazoa > Chordata > Ceratodontiformes > Protopteridae > Protopterus > Protopterus annectens. The sequence goes on along the minus strand of NC_056743.1, from coordinate 1,402,979,244 downwards.
AATAGGGGATAAGATAGCGATGTTTTGAAAGTTTGGGATATCATTGTTATTGCCCCCTTTATAGAGTGGAATAATAAAGACTTTTTTCCAGAGCTGGGGAGCATGGCATTCGGAAATTGATCGATTTATTAGGCTACAGATAGGGAATGCAATAACTTCAGTGGCTATTTTCAGGAAGTAGGAGAATATCTCGTCAGGGGCATTACAGCATGTTTTCAGGTTTAGAAGAATTTTTTATGGTAGAGATGAGGATAGGGTTCATGGACAAGGGAGGAGGTTGGGGCTGGAGTTGCTAGAGAAGAAAGGGGTGAGTTGGGGTGAATGTGCGGAAGCAGAATTGTTGGTGAAGGATGTTATTAGTTTGGCTATAGAGTCAATAAAGAATGAATTGAATTGGGTAGCTAAATCCAAGTCAGAGGCATTTGGGTCAGGGCAGGAGTTTTCTTTTTTCCCTGGGTTGAGTAGAGATGAAATTCCATCCCAGAATTTTTTGGTGTTATGATTGGTTTGGAGTGTGGAATAACAGGCTCTGCAGTCTGATATAATAAGTTTTTTTACTTTGCTGCAAAGTGATTTATATTCATTAAGGGTGGTTGTAGTTGTAGTTTTGTGGTAGCATTTCCAGGTTTTATCTCGCAGCCGCATGGTAAGTAAGGTATTCTTAATTAACCATGGGACAGGATTACTTTTTATGCATTTTATTTTCCTGGGAGCAAAGGAATCAAGAAAGCTTAAGAAAGTTATATTAAAATAGGTAACGGCACTATATAGGGATAGAGTTTTTAGTGGATTCCAGTTTGCTCTTTTTAGTGCATTTGAAAATGCATTGGAGTTAATGTTTTTTAGGTTCTGGGTAGAGGTATACGTTTGGGATAGTTGTAGGGAGGTGGAAAGGCATTGGGTGAAAGTGGGAAGATGGTCACCTAGTGGGTCAGGAAGGGTACCACTGTTAGTGATGTAGTGGGAATGAGAAACTAGAATCCAATCTAGGGTGCTTCCAGAGAGGAAGTCTTTGAATGGTCTAGTTGTTGAGTTAATAAGTTGAGTGAAGTTGTGAGTTAGTTGGAGATTGAATTGTGGCCAAGTTGATATTAACATCACCCATGATTATAGTTTCATTTGTGATATTGGCAGAGAGCCAGGAGAGAATGTCTTCAAGGATTAGGATGCTGTCTCCAGAAGGGATGCAAAGGGTGACAATGCAGATGAGTTTATGTTTGTTTACCTAAAGAAGGGCTGGGATTAATTCAGTATTACCAAATCTGGGAATAGGTTTGGAGTAGGGGGTAACTATGAGGGATGAGGAATAAAAAGGGTGACACCTCCCCCTTTTTTATGAGTTCTATCTTTTCTAATGATACAGTAGGTGGGTGGTATAAATTCTGAGTCTTTTATATGCGGTTTAAGCCAGGTTTCAGAAATACACAGAATATCAGTTTGATTATGGAGAAGCCAGGCTTGGAGGTTGGGGATTTTGGTACAGATGCTCTGAGCCTTTAGAGGTGTGATGGAGGTTTCTACCAGCTGAGTGGGGAGAATGAGGCAAGAAGGTTGAGTTGAGAGAGGGAGAAGGGCCAGGGTATGGGTGTATGTCACCAGAGAGTAGGGTACAGATAAAGTGCTGAATGTGGGAGAAGAGATGTTTAAATAGCTTAAAACCTGATTTATGGGTTTTAGGATTATGTGGCCCAGGCAGGTATGACACTAGCCCTGAGCAGTATCCTACCATCACTGTACAAACAAAAAATGATTGACTTCAACAATTGGCTAAGTTTCTGGTATCATTCTAAGGGGATCCAGTATCTGTCTGCTTGGGATGACTTGACTGTCAGACCTCAAAGCTTTGCCAGAGATGGCCTGCATCTGTCACCACTGGGTTTCCAGGTATTGGCTAATGCTCTTGCTACCCCTATATTGCCTTTTTAGGTGGTGTTCCAAAGACCAAATTACCACCATAACATTTATAAATAAATGCAATCTGAGGGTCATGCTGCTCAATGCTAGAAGTCTAACTCTTACGATGCACTCACTCAAAGCACTCCTCAAAATGGAGAACATCGACATTTGTGCTGTAACGGAGACCTGGTTTAAAGCAGCAGAAAGCACTCCTATGCTACCAGGCTATAACTCATTCCACACCTTTCAGCCCCAAAACATGAACCATAGCTTCAAAGGCAGTAGTGTCTTCATATTCATAAAGGATATGCACGCCTCCAGACAAGTAGCCCAGCATAATGTATCTGAGATACTTCAGGTGCAACTAACATTGCATAAGATGGTGATCCAGGTCATAGCCTGCTATAGGTCCCCACCATGTCCCCAGACTCTCACTCCACGTTCCTAATCACCCTGGAATATATCAAGGTCCAACCCAACACTTTCTTACTAGGAGACTTCCACTACCCCCCTCCCCCCATCAACTGGGAAACTACTCAAGCACCAATATACTGGCCCAACACTTCCTGGAATTCATCAATTCTAATGCCTTGGACCAGCTCATTCTGACCCCACTAGAGGAAGCACCATCTTTGACCTGGTTATTACTAACCTGGGTGACTGTTGCTCTACACCAATAGTCAATCCTTCCCTGGTCAGATCTGACCATAAACTAATCACCATGGAAATCCACATCTCACCCACACACCCCGCAAAGGTAACCACCTTGAAAAACTTCTCCAAAGCTGACTTTGGACTCAAAAGCAGAGGTGGCTAACTTCACAGTACCCATGCCAATGGAACACTGCTGCATGACTGCCAAATTATACACCAATAAACTGTTTGAACGTGTACATAAATGCATGAAACTAGCTATACCCAAAAGAACCAAGATGCTATCCTCCAAAAAAAGGAAGCCAATCTGGTGGTCCCATGCCATTAATAAACTCTACAACAGAAGAAAGAAACTGTTGCAGAAAAAGGTGAAATCCCAAGACTGGAAAAACTCCCTTATTAGCCTCAACAAAAAGTTGAGATCCCTCATCAAATCCTCTAAAGACAGCTATGAAGGCAGAATTGTGTCAGACACTAAAAATAATCACAAAACCTTCTATAGCTATATCAAGAACCTCCACAGCCATACCCAGATTTTCTCTGAGTTACTGCACAATGGTACTTCCTATACTGATCCAATAGATATTGCCAACATGCTGGCCGACAGATTCAGTGCCAACTTTACCCCTCTCACCCCCCCCTAAATTACCAATCACAATACCGGAAGAATGTCAGGCACCCAGCATTACTGCAATGCAAGTTAAAGCTGCATTGTCCAAGGCCAAGAATACACCATCCATGCGACACAATAATATGGCTGTGTTCTACATGAAATACAGAGTGAGCTGGCACCACATCTGTGTGTCCTATTTGGTCACAGACTCACCTCAGGCTTTGTCTCTACTGTATGGTGCACTGCTGCAGTCATTCCTCTCCATAAAGGGGGAGCAACTACAGAAGCCTGGGAATTATCACCCCATTAGCCCAATGAGTCTGATATGTAAAGCTATGTAGTGCATCATCATGGACCTGATTAACAAAGATATAGGAAATCTCCAAACTCTAGACCCCATGAAATTTGGCTTTGTGAAAGGGAGACCATGCCTGCTCAACCTGGTTGACTTCTTTGAGTCAGTCACCAGGGCTTTGGATGAAGGTAGCGCAGTGCATACAGCCTACCTCCATCTGGCCAAGGACTTTGATGCCATTCCTCATTCAGGAATTATTGATAAACTCACCAAACTAGGCATCAACCCCTATACCACTAGGTGGGTTGCAAACTGGCTCACAGATAGAACACATAGTGTGAAAGTAGCAGACTTCAAGTCAGACTGCTGACCAGTCACGAGTAGAGTCCCACAGGGATTGGTCCTGGGTCCTCTCCTGTTCGGCATCTACTTCTCAGAAGTCCAGGTGAATGCAAAGAGACTCTGGCTGACCATGTCTGCAGATGAGTGCAAACTGGGAGCCATTATTAACTCCTTAAATGATGCAGACATCCTACAGAAAGGCCTCACTGAGACCAATGACTGGTGTCAAAACCATGGCCTTAAGCTTAATGCCAAAAAGTGTGTCTTCATCCCCTTTGATAAAAACCCAGTTCCCACTAATTACCACATCAATGGGAGCCCACTGAACACTGAAGGCATTACAAGAGATCTGGGGATGCAGGTTGACAGCAACCTCTCCTTCGACCACCACATTGCCACTGTGGTCAGAAAGTCCTTCTATGTGGCAAATCCCATTACCAATTCTTTTGCATCCAGGAAGAAAGATGTCATTGTATCTTTCTACTCTTCCCTCATTAGACCAATCAATGAGTATAATGCCCCATTTGGCATTTACCTCACTAGACACCTGCAACAGCTAGAGAGGCCACAGAAGTACCTCACAAATAGGATCCAAGGCATTAAACACATGTCCTGCATGGACAGACTCAAAAGACTCTAGCTATTCTCTGTCTCATATCGCCTACTTAGAGGCAATCTCTGCTTGACTTACAAAGCCATGTCTGACCCAGCTCTGTTAGAAATGCTACAGCTAAAGAAATCCCAATCCCACCACACCACACACTCCAGAGACCTCAACCTCATTACCGCAATCAACAGAACATGCTGGAGAGACAGGTTTCTCACCCAGAGACTGCCCATGCTCTGGAATAGACTTCCCATACATGTCAAGCAGAGCACCTCACTGTCCTTCTTAGGTTCATAGGTTGGTACTAGACTATTGGCCCTAGGGCCTATACAAGCCTAGCCATAACAATTCCCCTGGCTATTTTTCCCACACTATTTAATTCCATGGACCTCTGTTTAGCAGGGTGACTGATGTGATCCCTGAGGTGAATTTCCTTTCTCCCATCCAGTCGTCAAGGTTTCTTTTGAAGAGGTCCAAAGAGGTGCTCTGCTTGACATGTATGGACAGTCTATTCCAGAGTCTGGGGAGTCTCTGGGTCAGGAACCTATCCATCCAGCATGTTTTGTTTATTGAGATGACAAGGTTTAGATTCCTGGAGCATGTGGCTCTGAGGGATTGGGATTTCTTTAAGCGTAGCATGTCCAATAGCTTTGGATTTGACATGGCCTTGTATGTTAAGTAGAGATTGCCTCTGAGTAAACGATATGCGACAGAGTATAGCTGGAGTTTTTTAAGCCGGTCAGCATAGGGAATCTGCTTTAGGCCTGTGATTCTTTTAGTGAGGTATTTCTAAGGCCTTTCCAGTTGTTGCAGATGTCTTGAGAGGTACATACCAAACAGTGCATTGTATTCTATAATGGGTCTAATAAGGGATGAGTACAGTGGGACAATGACCTCCTTTTTTCTGGATGAAAAGCCCTTAGTGATGAGGTGTGCCACATAGAAGGATTTCCTGACTGTTGTGGCAATGTGGTTATCGAAGGTGAGACCATTGTCCACCTGTGTCCCTAAGTCTCTTATCACACTCCCAGTGTTTAGTGTACTGCCACCTATGTGGTAATTCATGGGTACATGTTTTTTTTTTCCCAAGGGGGATAACTATACATTTCTTGGCATTGAGCTTGAGCCCATGGCTCTGGCACCAAGCATCTGTTTCTGTAAGGCCCTTTTGTAGAGTATCCACATCATTTGGGGATTCAATAATGGTTCCCAGTTTGCAGTCATCTTTGATAGCCAGAGTCCCTTAGCGTTGGCCTGTACTTCAGAAAAGTAGATGCCAAACAAGAGTGGTCCCAGGACTGAACCCTGAGGTACTCCACTTGTCACTTGTCTGGAGCTGGATTTGGAGTCAGCTACTTTTACAGTGTGGGTTCTGTCAGTAAGCCAGTTGGTAACCCATCAAGTGACGTAGGGATTAATGCCTAGTTTAGTAAGTCTATCTATGATTCCAGAGGGGGTGATAATGTCAAAGGCCTTGGTGAGGTCCAGATAGGCCGTGAGGACCGCCTTAACCTCATCCACAGCTTTGGAGACTGATTTGAAGAAGTTAATCAGGTTCAGGAGACAAGATCGGCCCTTCATGAACCCAAACTTGGTGGGGTCCAGTGTTTGAAGGTTGCCAATGTCTTTGTTTATAAGTTCCATGATAATACATTCCACGGCCTTGCAGATCAGGCTCATCAGACTGACTGGGTGGTAGTTCCCGGGATCCAAGCTGGATCCCCCTTGTGGAGTGGGATAACTGTAGCTGTGTGCCACTCAGTGGGCACAAAGCCTGAGGTGAGGCTATGATTAAACATGACACTTAGGTGAGGTGCCAGTTCATTTTGTAGTTCATGTAATACACAGCCCGGGATGTTATCTGGTCCCATGGATGCTGTATTCTTAGCTTTGGAGAGTGTGTTTTTTACCTGCGTGGCCTTTATTACCGAAATCTGGCAATCTTCTGGTATTGAGATGGGCCATTTAGGGGGTGGGGGGTGAAGTTGGCACTGAATTGATCTACCAGGATATTGGCAATATCCTTGGGATCAGTATATTTAATGCCATTCTCTTGTAGCTCAGAGCAGATCTGAGCATTGCCATTTATATTCTTGACATAGTTACAGAATGCCTTGTGGTTGTCTTTGGAATCTTTGGCAATTTTATTTTCATAACTAGCTTTGGAGGATTTTATGAGGGATATCAGCTTCTTACCAAGGCTGGTAAGGGAGTTTTTTGCATCCTGGGATTTTCCTCTTTTCTGCAACAGTTTCTTCCTTTTGTTGTAAAGTTTGTTTATGGTAGGGGACCACCCGATTGGCTTCCTTTTTTTGGAGGAGAGCATCTTGGTTCTATTTGGGATGGCACAATTCATGCATGAGTGGATGTGCTCATACAGTGCCTTAGTGTAGGATTCAGCAGTCAAACTTTCAGTTCCCATCTGCGTGGGTGTCATGAAGTTTGTCACTTCTGACTTGAGTAGCATGTAGTTGGCTTTGGAAAAGTTTTTTATGGAGATTTCCTTACTGGGGGGTGGGGTGGGATGTGGATGTTAAGGGTGATTAGCATATGGTCAGACCTGACCAACAAGGGGGTGACCATAGATGTGGAGCATCGATTTCCCATGTTGGTAATGATCAGATCTAGGATATTGGAGCTCCTGGTGGGACCAGTGGCGGCTGGTGACTTCAAATCAAAGGGGGGTTGCAGAAGACAGCTGAATGGGTGGGGCCAACAGGAAGGGGTGTGGTCAACAAAGATGTGTGGGGCTATGGTGCAATGGGATCAATGCTTGGCATGCTTACTTATTTACATGAAATAAATGCTCAGTCAGTATGGCACATGCTGAATACTCTACACAGCACACATTGTTACATACATGTATTCTCGTGTGGTACTAATTATGTGAATAATTTAACATTTGTGAATTAAAGGAACCACTGGTGATATGTCTATAAAGAAACATTTGCATTTCCTAACCCCATGTAGTTCTCTCATTTAGAATCAGTGTGCCTACATCAGGCTTAACTCTAGCCACCAGTCTGCCCAAAATAATAATAATAATAATAATAATAATAATAATAATAATAAGTGCCCTTTCACTTAGGGTAGATACCACTAATGACCCAGACAAATTCTGTTTGTCTTGAGTGTTCACTTCTTCCTCCTTGCCATTGGTCACTCACATGTTTTTTCCTCATATTGGCTTCTTTTCCATTCCCATGATATATAACCCATCCATCCACAACTCATTTTTCCCATTTTTACACATGGATTTTGAGTGTCACTTCAGCTGTGACAATCATTTAAAGCCAATGCTCACACCACTGGTTGGCTAGCCCTGCCATGGTTGTTCTTCCATACAACAAGCCTGTATGCACACTCACAGCTATAACCAATTTATAATGTCCAATTCAATGAATGCATGTCTTTAGAGTGTGGGAAGGAAACCAGAGCACCAGGAAAAAACCCATATGAACACACCGAGGACATGCAGACCACGGACATAAGTCACCCCTCCAGCTGAGAATCGCACCAGACAGGGAGGACATGCAGACCACAGACATAAGGCACCCCTCCAGCTGAGAATCGCACCAGACAGGGAGGAAATGCAGACCACGGACATAATGCACCCCTCCAGCTGAGAATCACACCCGACAGGGAGGACATGCAGACCACAGACATAAGGCATCCCTCCAGCTGAGAATCACAACAGAGATGGAAGACATGCAGACCACGGACACAAGGCACCCCTCCAGCTGAGAATCGCACCAGATAACCTCTTGCTATGAGGCAACAAGACTACCTGCTGCATCAACTTCATTCCCACAAACTAGAAATTCACAAATATGCCTCTACTCCTTCCTCAGTGTAACAGTTAGCTAAATGTATTCCAGTCTCCTTCCTATTCAATGCCATCTTCCAGCTTCCCTCTCTCTGCATGTCACCCGCATTAGAACTTGTCAGAAGACAGTCCCTTAGTACTAGAAGCCAGTTAGCTACTTGGAGAGCTCCCCACATTAAATGATTTCAGATTCAAGTACGTCACTGATCCCCATCACTATAGTGAGAGTAGCAGTGACTGTTCCCTCTTTGGTCTCATATTTAAGTGTGCATCAGTCTATCTATCTATGTTATCTGTTATGTATGAAGGAGGTAATGGTATCAGTAATTTCCCTTCACAAAGATAACAAATCTGCAGTAACAGGATATGGGTTAACCATAGTGCTTGCTGTTTGCAGCAGGTGTAGAGTTCTCATTTATTGATCTTTTTCTTGCATGCCTTGGATGGCTTAAACAATACTTGGTATATATATGCATGTAACTTGTCTGCAAAAATGAACCAATAATTCAGGCAAACAAACAATAATAACTCAACAATAATAACTCAGAGGTTTGAAAAAAAATTAGTCCACCAATAATCAGTAATAAATGTTTATTCCAAGCATGAATTTTGCAGATAGTACACAGATCTAGTGGTAGGAGATTTGATGTTACTGTTTTAGTAGATGCATAAGAGAGCATACCTGTGTGTGTGCATTATAATGTCCATTTTATACACTGCTTTGGATAAATATATTAATATGATGGATTATATATTTGATGTATGTGTGAAACCAGGGCTAATGAAATATTTTCCCATTGTACCCGCTTTAAATTCATTCCCAGGTGGCTAACATGTAGCTTATTAGAATCTGTTATTAAATGCTGATCTGTAAATGTGAGGTTTTTTTTCAAACACCTTTATTGAATTATCACTTGTGACATCAGCAACTTTACTTTTATATAAAAGATATCAAACTGTATTAACAATGTTCACATTTACAAACATTATACTTCACATTACATTGCTATATATTACATAACCTAAGCAGCATTATATAAATTATTAAATTCCTGCCCTTTTCTTTTAAACAAAAAACATCTTTATTAAACCATCACTTATGAGAAAGGCAATTATACATTTATATTAATAAAAACAAACCACATAAACAGAATCCTAGTTACAAGCATTTTACATCAAACACTATACTGAGATACTTCCAATTGCAAACATTACATAGCTCATTTAAATCCTGCCTTCTTTTAAACCTCATTCCTCCCCTGTATGTATCCATACATGTGAATTCATCTTTTGAGAAAGTAGTATCTGCAAGTTGTTTGTGAAATATTTGTTGGAAATAAATCTTTATTGGTGTACCACATTTTTTCATGCTTCTGTGATTAAGTCATCTTGTAAGCTAACTGTCTATGTTTTGGATTCAGTTTATTCTACTGTTAAACAAATGATCTAAGAGGTACAGCAAAACATGCAGGAATGCAGTGTTGCAGTTTCACAAGCAAAAAAGGGACTTGTACATTATTTGGTTATAATGATCAAGTCTAATTCCTGGCTCATAGACATAGGGTAGAGTGCAAATATAAATGGTTCAGAAAGTCACAACCAGAGCAATCATCTATGGATTATAAAACTGCTCAGATCAGAAGATGGAGTGAGCCCTGCAGCTTTAATTGAAAATGAGTTAATAAAATAGATGGACATGTAGCAACCATCAAAAGTGAGACTGCTCACTGAATTGTAAAATGGAACATGCCAAACCTTGTTACCCAAAACTCTCACAAAAAGTTTCTGAACTGACAGGAAAAAAACATTTGCTTAAATTTGTAAAGGAAAGAAAGGGATGAGTTGGCTACCAAGTAAGGCTCTACTAAGTTGTTTCTATTATGCAAGGCTTTTGTGCCTCTTGTTGTCAGGTTGTGTTCCCTGCACATATACTCCACCTCAAAATTTGATATTATGATCACTTTTCATCTTATGCACAAACAATAGGTCTTCAGTACACTGAGTGAGCTGGAAGAGTATATGAAAAATGTATAGGAAAAAGAATATACCCTGATGCTCAGACAGAGGTGTTTCCATCAGTGGGACAAGAAAAATATGTTGTCAACCAATTCTCTTCCAAGCTTGTTACTTCAGGATAAAGAGGTCAAAGTAATTGGCATCCCTTAAAGATGTTCAGCATAGGAACAGCAGTTGTTTTCTCAAGGACACTAGGTGGTCTGAAGCCCTAGTACAGCTAGATGAACAATAAGAAGATACTGACATTCACAACAAGGATCCTTCTGTCATTACTTCATATTCAAAAGAGGATAACGCATATAATCAGCTTGACAAAGGAAGAGACAACAGCTATAATAGATGGTATTTGCACATACACCATCCTTGAAAATGCTATTTGCACCAATATGATTTTTTTTCCTTTGGTCTAAATCATTCACCAGGCATAATAGGAGGAGTGAAATACAAGACTATGTGAAAGTAAGTAGCCTCCCCTCTCTGCTTCTCAACCATGATTATTCATGATCATAATAGTGATGCATAGGAATAGTAAAATGAGGGGTTACTTTTACTTATCAGGAATACAATGATCCATACTGTATGTAGTACTTTTACTGAAGAGACTTCATCCCAGCTAATAGCCTGACAACTACCCTACTTTTCTACTAGATGAGCACATATCTGCATTATAAAGTAAAGTTTTAATATGTGAGGAATGCTTGCTATCATATGCTCATATTAATTTAAAACACTGTGTGAAGAGGACTTTAGTGTGCTGGCACTACCTTAACTTTGCTTGTCATATCTGTGAAGATTTGTGACCTAAATGATGGGATTAGAAAATGACAGAATGGCAGGAGGGTGTGGTGGGTGGTTCATGGAAGTGCATATGTGCAACACATCTGAACTGCTCATATGATATGTTATTTAATCTTTGCAGTGCCTGAGTAATGAATGAATAAGACTGCAAGACTTGTCAGAGTATTTCCATATTATAATTAACTGGCATGCAAGGTCACCACAGGCTGGACAGCTGAAAGAACTACACCTGGTATAATGTACACAGTGGAGGCTGTGCAGCTATGTGTGGTATAGCAGAAATGATACATATCTGATACCAGACCTGGGTTACCTGTATTAGGGGAATTTCAGAGACATATCTCTGTAGTTCTAAACATGACCATGTATTGGAATACATGCATTTAGTCGAACGCACCACTTCTGAACGTTGCATCCTCAGAACCTAAATGTCGACTCTCTCCATGGCAAACGGTCTGAATGTTGACCATAACTCTGAATTCGACATTCCCGAGCACTCAAACACCACAACAAGTGCTACCATGGGTCCATAAGGGGGTTATTAGCCTGACTGGCATTCGGTGTTCGGGGATTTGGCGAATGAAAATTCGACATTGTATAATCTTGGGTCACAGCCTTCGACATTTAGGATGTTGGACAACCACCTCTCAACTAAATGCATGTATTCCCCATGTACTATGTATGTAGACTAGAAGGGCCTAAAGAAAAGCTCCAATATCAGACACATGATAAAGTCTTATTTTTAGACTCTCTTAATGTTAATAGAGAAAGGTAGCAGTTGGGGAGAGCTTGATTGTTTCCTTCTTTAACCCTGGTCTGTCAAAGGTCACCAGCAAAGAACCCTGGCACAAGTGAGGCATGCCTCCCCCTCCCACTGCCATGCTTAGAGGCTGCCTGGTCCACAGCATACCTTATAATTTACATTCATGAATAGTTATTGAGTTTAACAGTTTAGTTTTGTGTATGTACCCCAGACTTTTAAAACATTACTTTTACTGCAACACTTTGGTACAGCACTGCTAAAAACATTAACAATGTATATAGAAAGGAAGAGTATTATGTCAATAATACAACGCCCAGAATATGCATGCTTAGGAACTATCAGCAAAGGGAAAAGTTCTGGGATGGAATGCCTATGATAAATGTTACTTCCCTTTTCTCTTAGTTGCTGCGGGATTCACCTCCCTCTCCTACTAACATGCTTAAAACTGCTGTTCAACAAACTGCTAATTGCAATAGTCTAGAGCAGTTCATCACTTTAACTTCAGCTTTGTTATAGTGGTTTTAAGACAAAACAGTAGTAATGGACTAGATCAAAACACAGAGCCAAATACCAAAACACTATATACAATAAACATTGAAAATACAACTATATAAATGCAAAGCACAACATGTTGTAAGTATAAAACTGCACTTTAGTCAATAGGAGTCATAATTATGAAATGCTTTGACCATTAGAAGACATATTGGAAATGATCCACAGTGTTGTTACTAAATGCTAATACAGGTAGCTCTTGAGGTGTCTGTGGGAAGTATGCCAAAGGTGAACAACCTCACAGACTCTTTAGTAGTAAGTTACAGATATGCATGCCCAGTAGGCAAAATGAATGGTATCCAGATGTTTCTAAACACATCTGCGCAACCATTAGTAGTCTGCAGGAGAAAGTCAGGATGCTTAGGGTGGGTAGTAGAGCATGGAAACCTGTCCCAGGTAAGAGGGATCCAGGTAAAGTAAAGAAAAATACTCCAACACCAAGATTTAAATGACAATATGATAATGAACTGCAAGCTACAGCAAGCTTTAAAATACAGATGTAATATGCTGGGGGAAATGACAGTATGGAGTCTTCTGACAGCAGACAGTTATGAAATATGTTCTGAAGAACTTTGCAGTACAGATAGGCTGTGATACTAACATTTATCAGCATGGTCTAATCAGGTGCAATGAAAGAGCCAGTAAATGGCTGGAAGAGTGGTAGAGAAAACTGAATATCAGTACTTCTCCTAACAGGGTTTCAAGGGCCTAAAATAAGAAAGCTGAAGTAGAATCCTCATCCTGTTGTGAGAGTAATGGCAAAAAACAATGGGCAAAGGAAGAAGTCAATCAGGGAAGAGAAAAAGAAGCAGATGGTGCACCCTAAAGCACCAGTATCTAGAAGTAGGAGAAGAAAGAAGTGCTCACCCAGGAAACAGGCAGATACTACTGACTTTTCCAATATGGAAGTCACTTAGAGACAGAACAAGACAGAGAACTCCAAACAGGAAGAGAAAGATGAAGTTTTGGACAGATGAAGAGGAGTAAAGAGTGTAATAGTAGGATCCCATCAGACACTGTTTTCAGTGGGTGAGAAAATCAAAGAAAATTTAAGATACGTAAATATATAAAGAACTACAAGGAACTTTAATCCACTGCTCATTTGTTTGTTACATAGTTGTTTAAACATGACATACTGAAGACAGGGTGTTATTGAAGAAACTGTTATGAAGCACAGCAGTGAATGACTGTAAAATAAGTAACACATTTGAAAGAGTCATGATACGTATAAGGGAAAAAACTTACCAAAAAATAATTTTGCAGTAACAAATCAGGAGGAAAAAGGGCTGCACCACAGTGAGTAAATAAAGAAAGCAAAAAAGGCAAATAATAGCAATGAGTGTACATAATTTAAATTGAGAGACATGGTAAAAAACAAAGCGGTTCTAATAGTTAACAGCATGCAGCACAGAAAAGTAGAAATCAGGACTGCAGAACTGAGAAGTCAGCAAAACAAATTTTGTAGTCTTGATGTACTGACTTTGCAGAATCAAATTTGATTGTAATTATGTAGGGATGTGTGGGGGAGAATGTCCTTCACTGTGGAGTATTTTTTTCTCAGTTTGAAAGAATATATAATTTTCATAACTTCTTTGCACTTCATAGGTCTGAAGCATCTCTGCTTTGTAATGTGATTTAAGATCTCACCACACTTGAGTTTAAAGGCAAGGAGAAGAAAAGACCAAGTAAAAGATGTGATATGTGATGATCAACCTTTTTGATAAAGGTGAAGCAGTGTGAAACAAAAAGTTTATCAAGTGTGAGATGATAGAGAACATGGACTAAAAAGACAAAAGGGAATGTGGAATGATGCATTTTTGTAGGCTAAAGACGGCTTATTTGCAATATTTTTCAGAAGTTATAAGGAGGCTAGCAAACCACTAAAGCAATCAAGCATGTCCAGCTAAAAGGGCTACCAATAAACATAATAACATAAACAATGACAATTAAAAAAGATGCAGTTGGCTGGGACAATAAAAAATAATATACATACCACCAAGAAGAAAACTCTCTGTACTCTACTCTGTTCTTCTTCTATCTTGTACTACTTCTTTCTTATCTTCAGTAATTCTTCTTCAGCACAGCTGATAGGCCGCCCAAAAAAAAAAAATAGAAATCCAATAGCAAATAAATGCTAAATACTAGCTAGATAAATCCTTCCCTTGACTGACTCAGTCACTCACGAATCAGTCCACAACTGAAACTGTTTGATTCTCGCTCTTTTCCCAGCACACAAAGCCCGGGAAGAGAGGGACAACCAATCAGCAGAATTTAGCCCAAGCAGATCATGTACGTGTCTGCGTACTTCGCAGTCTGAACCCCTTCCAATTCTATGTGGTTTGAAACCGCATAGACTGCTGGGCATCACACTGATGCCTTAATTTCCTCGCCGGGCTGCAGCAAAAACAAAAAAAAAAAGTCTTTATTTAAAACCGCCGCAACCTGAGGCGGTTAAATTGCGCATGCACGTACTTGCCAACGCCGAGGCAGGAAAAACTTGAAAGACGAGTCGCGGCTTGTTTGAGACACAGTAAACAAAAAAAATATACACTCACTACATAAAAAGGTACTTTTTTCTTTTTTTTGTTGAGGGGCTGCAGTCCGGCAGTCCGATGCCACGGGCCGCCCCTGGGTGGGACTATGGATTAGTTGATCCAGGGTGTTGGAATTTATGAATTCCAAGAACCGTTGGGTAAAGGTGTTGGTACATGAGTAGTTTTCCCAGTTAATGGCAGAGTAGTTGAAATCACCCAGTATTAGGGTGTTTGGTTGTGTCTTAATATTTTCCAGTATGTTTAAAAAGGTGTAGTGAGAATCCTGGGGCATGGTGGGGGATCTGTAGCAACCTACAATTTGGATTGCAGTCTTACCTAGTGTTAGTTGCACCTGGAGAATTTCAGATGCATTGTGTTGGGCAACTAGCCTGGTGGTGTAAATATCCTTGGTGAATATGGACACTCCTCCACCTTTAGTGTTTCGGTCCTGGTTTGGTGGCCGGAAGTGTGGTAAGAGTTGTAGCCTGGTATTGCAGGGGTGCTCTCTTGAGCCTTGAACCAGGTCTCAGTTACTGCACAGATATCAATGTTCTCCATTTTTAGGAGTGCCTCGAGAGAGTGCATTTTGAGGTTTAGACTTCTAGCATTGAGTAGCATTACCTTCAGAATTTGCATGTTTGTACCTGTTACGGTGGTGGTTTTGTCTTGATGAGTGGATGGGTAATAGAAAGTTTACCCTGGGGATCATTCCAGTGGCTCAACTTGAGAGAGGCACTGGGAACTAATGTTGGGTGGCACGATGCCAGGGAACTTCAATGGGCTAGGCTTGTAAAGGCTCCAGGGCTATTAGCCTGGTACACACCTATGAACTTATGAACCTATGCTTATGATTTAATATTGATATAGTCTGTTGAAATAACTGTTATGTTGGCCTTGTGGGTTATTTCATACTGGCTTCTGTTAACACACTTACTGTTATGTTATTTATTGTTGTATTCCACATAATATACCTTAATATGAATTTGGATTAATCAATATTATATTCCGTTATGTTAATACTAACATTGGTTTGGTTATTACTAACCTTAACATATCGTTATATCTAATTTACTACAGTGCGACAAGATAGACTGGTTCCAGGTGATCCACCTACCTTAGCTACTCCAGCCATGGCACCAGGGCCCAGCATGTCTGGGATGCAGCCTTATGGTTTCCCCTCTGCTGCCTATGTGTGCACTACCTGTGGCATCAGGTAGTTCTGCCCCACAGGCCGGGGCTGGGCTCCCCTCTGGGAGCAGTGCTGGAGGGGTGGTGTTGTCACCAGTGAGGAAATACCAGGGTTGGTGCTCAGGATAGCGTTCTGAGGTTTTGGATGCTGTCTGCATTGGATGGAGGGCATACTCACCACCCTTGTTTGGCAGCCTCATCCCAAAGTCCAGCCTCCACCAATTCCACCCCAAGGGCAGTGAAGGAGCAGTGCCAATAGTCCCATGGGTGGGGACTTGAGTCATGCTGCTACCTTGTGGAGGCACGTGAGACTGGGATTCCACAACACCCTCCCCATCCAAGGTGTTCACACCCCTGTTGTGTCACACACCACCCTTGTCTGCTGTCTTGTCTGTCTTGTCTGTCTGAAAAAGCTTCCTCACCTTCCCAACTTACCTCCCCTACATGTACCTATGTCCCTTTCCCAGCATTCCACTCTCACCTTAAAAAAATGGGCACCTGTTCCAAAAAATATCATCCCATATATAACTCTGCATTTCACACACATCCACCAGACACACGTAATTTGGTCCATTGACTTGACAATGCAGTTATGTTGTCCTCACCCCTCTCTCTGGGGGTGACAGTCCAAATTCATCTAAGATTCTGTCACAGTGCACAGTTGCTGCTGTACAAGAAATGGATACCTATGGTTCTCTCCTACACTCTTCCTGCACATACCTACTTGCCTTTCACTATATTTCTTCCCCACTTGCACCCCATTTCACCACTGTCCTATCTCCCTGTTTTTCTTTTCTTTAAAGAGTTATTGTGCGAGTCATTCAGCATTGCTAAGCTCAGCTAAATGGAGCTGTATTGATATATGTGTTTTAAATGATAATAAACATGCACAAAATAAACACCTGTCCCCTATTTCAGACCTATGATTATCACACCTGTAGATCACTGCATTAACCTGCCACACCACACATCTGTTAATTAAAACAGGTGGCTTAAGCAAACATAGCAATTGCAAGTTACCGTCATTAAGCATGTTTAAGTGTGTCACTGAAAGAGTAATGGAAAAACTGGGAGTGTAACTTAGAGTCTGGTACAGGACTACAGCACTAGAAAACCAGACACAGAATAATGGATGTAAGTGAGATCTCTAATAGCAGGTAAATGGGCACTTTTATCAGCAACATGTAGAAGTACACCTGCTAAAACATTAATGGCAAAATACATGTTCAACTGGGACTCTTGTGGAGAAATACATCCCTATAAAGCCAGGCACATAATAATGGATGTATTGGAGGTATGTCATGGCCTGTATATGTGTACTTACATCTTCACAAATACACATGTGTTAACAGTGACTCAGTAGCTCAGTCTGTTTAAGGCTTTGCAAACAGTATGTTTTGCCACACATGGTCCTGGGCTCAAATCCAGTGATGTGTAGCATTTAAATTATATTATTGTGAAGTCATCAATGAATGACTGTGTCATGCACTCTTTATCCACACAATGCATTTCAAATGCAATGTCTGTTTTTCAATGATGGAAGTCAAAGGCCTGTAGATAGGAACAAATGTAGCATATCCTTATAGCAATACAATAAAGTGCCTAAAGTGTCAGGTCATGCATTAATATGAATTCACAGATGAGTTTAACTTAGGTAAGCAAATGAGGCCAACCAATATCAGAGTGCAGCACACAATCATTTTGTAATGATATTGCAGATTAGCACAACTGCACAACTAACATACTATTTTAAGTTTCTCCAAGTCTTTTGGGTTTCTAACACCATGACGGGAATGGACCCTATTCCTAAGTCAAAGTATGGTTAAAGTTCATGAAATTAGTATTATTTCAATCTTTGATGTCAGCCAGTAGTGCTCTTCACAGCACCTGTAATATGCCCAGTAATGAGTCTTTCTGCAGTTCGTATGGAGTTACAAGTATTGGTAACATATCTAAATACGATTGTAAATTCTTTATTATAAAACCTGTTGCTCCTATTACTATTAGAACTGTCTGGGTATCTCTCTTCCGCATTACTCTTGTTTTTGCTTGCAAATCCTGATATTTTATGACTTTGTGTCTCTCTCTGTATGCAAGATACTGTAGTCACTGGGTGTGGTGATTTCAATGATCAGTGTTACTCTTGTCTTCATTTCTTGGACCATTATATCCGGTTTTCTAGCATCTATCTTTTGAAGTGTTGGTAATGGATGATCCCATGTGATGTAGACTTCTTAATTTTCTATGATGCTTTGTGGATCAGGTTTCGAGTGATTTTTGGCCACTTCACTACCATAATGTTTGCGTAGTCCCCAGTGCAACAGTCTTGCCACAGTATTATGCCTTTCAGTATACAGTCATTCTGCCATTAGTATGTTACAACCAGCACCGAGGTGTGCAACTGTTTCCAATTTGGTTTTACAAAACCTACATTTGTCTGTTTCTCCCACATGTTCAATGGACTTTATAAACCAACGTGTACGCAGCCCACTATCTTGGGCTGCCAATGTTAACCTTTCATTTCTTGGTTTGAATTTGCCTCTCCTTAACCATTTCTGTGTTCATTCCTGATCAACATGAGGTTCTTCCAGAAATTTTCTATACTTGCAACTATATTTATGGTTTTCCACATTTCTTGCCTTCTCATCTGATCCTTCACCTTATATTCTTTCTTTTGTTTTTTGGCACATTCAGTTGCTGGCTGATTTTCATCTACTTCTGGTTTGATTTTCATTCCTGCTTGATGCAGATAAGCTTCTGCTAGATTAAGCAGAGAAGTCATCTTAGATTCATTCTCCTCATGTTTCAAAACTTTCACTACGTTTGGGTCTTGTGAGGTCAGTAGATATTTGTGGAGTCCCACAATTGCAGATCTGTACATATAATCAATTTCAAGGAGGCCCATCCCTCTTTCAGAATGGGGAATATATAATCATGGTATGTACTGATTTTTATAAATCATTTGGTGAGCATGAAGCATCCTTCCTGTTTTCCTATCTAATCTATCCAACACGTTTTGGGGCCAGTTAATCACTCCAAAATTGTAAGCTAGGACAGGAGGAGCAAATTGGTTTATAGCTTGGATTTTGCTCCTAGATGTCAGTGCTGTTTTCAGGATTAATTTAACCCTTCTGATGTATTTCTTACTAAGTTTTGTTTGCAATTGTTCATGTTTTATTGTTGATCCTTCATCAATTCCCTAATATTTATACAATCCTTCTTCCACAAGTTCTTTTATATTGCATTCTTGTCCCAAACTAATGTTTTCCTGGTGCTGCAGTTTTGCTGCTTTAAAGGTTGCTTTTTTTTACATTTATCAGGACCAAATAACATTCTTATATCATCTGAAAAGGTTTTGACAACTTGCCTTTGTGCTTTCAGTTCCTCATCTGATGAGCTATACAGTTTTAAATCATTGACAAAGAGAAGATGAGAAGTCTTTACACCTTGTTGTTTTCTAGGAGCCAGATTATAGCCATGGCCTAAGCTTTTGAATAAACAGCTTAATGGAGCTTAAGCAAGACAGAATAGTAAAGGTGACAGAGCCTCACCCTGGAATATCCCCCTTTGAATTTTTATCCCTAGTTTAACAATTTGTCCTTTATCATGGCTTAATTGCAAAGTAGTCTTCCACTGTTTCATGGTCACTGTAATGTAGTCGATCAGTGTGGGGTGTATCTTATGCATTTTTAAGCACTCTTTTATCCATGAATAAGGGATACTATCAAATGTTTTTTTTGTAGTCAGTCCATGCCATACTTAGATTCTTCCCCTTTTTACAGTTCTCCACTATGACTTTAACAACACATGATCCTTTGTTCCATATGACTTTCTTTTATTGCCCTTTTGTTCTACTGCCATAATTGAGTTTTCTTCGAAATGACTATAAACTCTGTTGGCATCAATTCCCATGTATAGTTTATACGTGGTCAGAAGGCAAGTTATTGGTCTATAATTTTTAGGGTAGTTTGCAGGTTCACTTTTAAGTAAGAGCATTGTTTTTCCTGTTGTTAGCCAGGTTGGTGTCTGTTCTGGGTGCGCATTTAAATAATTCTTACTCATGGCTAAATCTTCGTGCAAAGATGTTAATATTTTAACCAGAAGTTAGGTACTGCATCTGGGCCTGGGGTTTTCCAATTAGAGGCTTTTTCTTAACTTTGTTTCAAACTCTCTAGCTGTTACATCATCCCATTTCAAATCCTGAACATTTAAACTTCTTATTCTTTCTTTTACTTGTTCTATCCATTTAGCATCTTTGTTATATTCCACTGGATCCTCATAGATATTTCACCAAAATGTATCTATTTCTTCTTTTTTTGGTGGTCTTTCAATTCCTTTTATCTTATTTCCCAGTTCTCTATAAAACCTTTTTGGGTCATCAATAAATTGCCATTTTGCACTTTTCCTTTATATTTATTTTTGTATTTTCTAAGTTTTTCCATGTGTGCTGAATTTTTAGTTTGTTATTTGCGATAGTGCATGATAGATCCTGATCTGTTCTAATATTGCACATTGCTTTTATCACAACTATCTTTCTTAGTATTTTTGTTGATCTATTCCCTCTTCTATAGTCTTCTAACAGTGACACTTCTTGTCTTATTAATTTAGCTGCACAGTAATATATCCTGTTTACTTATGTTATACTGCATGAATCTCTATGAACAGTCATAATTACTGTGTTCATTTGTTTTATCAGACTTCTAACTTTTTGGGTTTTATTAACCTTCTGAGGTCTATTTCTTTTATTGATCTTGATATATCTGTCCATGTCTATTTAATCAAGCAATTCTTCTCTTAACTCATTTTCTTCCAAACTGAGGACACATCCCTTGTTTTCCAATTCCTGCGGGCATTCTATAGAACGTTCTATAGCATCTTCCTGTGACACAGTTTCAATTTCATCCTGTGACGTCCTTTGCTTTATCATATATACAGTGGATATAAAAAGTGTTGACACCCCTGTTAAAATGCCAGTTTTTTGTGACATAAAAAAAATGAGACCACAATAAATCATTTCAAAACATTTCCCACCTTTAATGCGACCTATAACCTGTATAATTCAATCGAAAAATAAACAAATCTGTTAGAGGAAAAAAATATAAAAAATAAAAAATGTACAATAAGCTGGTTGCATAAGTGTGCACACCTTTAAACTAATATTTTGCTGAAGCACCTTTTGCATTAATTACAGCATTCAGTCTTCTTGGGTACACACCTGCCATCAGTTAGAGACTCTGATTAACCCCAAATAAAGTTCAGCTGTCCTAGTAGGATTTTCCTGACATTTACTCAGTTGCCTGCTACAGCAAAAGCCATGGTTCACAGAGAGCTTACAAAGCATCAAAGGGATCTCATTGTTGAAAGGTATCACTCAGGAGAAGGGTGCAAAAAAATTTTCACAGCATTGGATATACATGGAATATAATGAAAACAGTCATCAAAAAGTGGAGAAAATATGAGATAACAGTGACGCTGCAAATAACTGGATGTCTCTTCAAAACTGATGAAAAAACAAATCAAAAACTGGTCAGGGAGGCTGCCAAGAGACCTACAGCAACAATGAAGGAGCTGCAGAAATTTCTGGCAAGTACTGGTTGTGTACTACATGTGACAACAATCTCCCGTATTCTCCATATGTCTGGACTATAGGGTAGGGTTGCAAGACAGAAGCTTTTTCTTACATAGAAAAACATCCAGGCCCAGCTAAAATTTGCAAAACAATACATCAAGTCTCCCAAAAGCATGTGGAAAAATGTGTTATGGTCTGATCAGACCAAGGTTGAATTTTTTAGCCACAATTCCAAAAGGTAAGTTTGGCACAAAAACAACACTTCACATCACCAAAAGAACACCATCCCCACAGTGAAGCATGGTGGTGGCAGTATCATGCTTTGGGGTTGCTTTTCTTCTGCTGAAAATGGGGCTTTAGTAAAGGTGGAGAGAGTTATGAACAGTTCCAAATACCAATCACTTTGGGCCAAAAACCTTCAGGTGTCTGCTAGAAAACTGAAGATGAAGAGGAATTTCACCTTTCAATACAACAATGACCCCAAGCATATATCCAAATCAACAAAATAATGGGTTCATCAGTAGAAAATTAAAGTTTTGGAATGGCCCAGCCAGAGCCTAAACCTAAATCCAACAGAAAACCTGTGGGGTGACCTGAAGAGGGCTGCGCACAAGAGATGCCATTGCAATCTAACAGATTTGGAGTGCTTTTGCAAGGAAGAGTGGGCAAATATTGTCAAGTCAAGATGTGCCATGCTGATAGATTCATACCCAAGAAGACAGAATACTGTGATTAAATCAAAAGGTGCTTCAACCAAGTATTAGTTTAAGGGTATGCACACTTATGCAACCAGCTTATTGAACATTTTTTATGTTCTATATTTTCCCCCAAAAGATTTGTTTGTTTTTCAATTGAATTGTGCAGGCTGTAGGTCACATTAAAGGTGGGAAAAGTTTTGAAATTATTTATTGTGGTCTCATTTTTTATATTATAAAAACCTGGCATTTTAACAGGGGTGTGCACACTTTTTATATCCAATGTATGGGAACTCACTGGCCTATCACTCCTCAACATTGACTGCATCAGTTTCTACAGCTTCTTGTTCCTTTCCTTGCAGTCTAGCTTCAAGTGAACATTTATACTAGTTTCCTGTAGAAGGCTCCAAATTATCTTCATATGGCACTGGATCAATTCCTTCCTGTTCCACTAGTTTCCCCTTAATTTGGATATCCATTACTCTATCATGTTGTGGTGCTTTCTGAATTAGATTTTCTATACTAAATCCTTCACTTTGCAGGTACTCCATAACCTCGGTTTCTATTTTATTAACTTCTCCATTACCAATCTCCTTTTCTACTTTTCCTTTCTGTCTTCTTATTTTTTGTATTGTAAAGTTTTCTATGTCTGGATTCCTTTGTCTGTATTTCTCTTCAAATATCTTTGGTGCTGCTCTTTTTGTATTGGTTAGTTTTGCTTTCTTCTTTACATAAATATTACATCATAGTAAATCGCTTTTTCTTTCCCATGTCCATATTTCTTCTTCAGATGTTTCCTGATCTTCCTGTTTCTCCCTGCTTTCAGAACTCACTCCACCCTGCTGTGATGTAACCTGTGTTAGACCTTCTACATCAAATCTCTCACTTCGCAGGCACTCCATAACTTCAACTTCTATTTTTTTTAACTTCTACTTTATTAATTTTCTTTTCTAGGTACCATCTTTGTGATATTATTTTTTATTGTAAAATTTTCCATATCTGGATACATTTGCCTGTATTTCTCTTCAAATATCTTTGGGGCTACCTTCTTTATATTGATTAATATGGCTTTCTCATTTGCATAAATATTGCACCATATCAAATCCCTCTTTCT
Organism: Protopterus annectens; assembly: GCF_019279795.1. NCBI lineage: Eukaryota > Metazoa > Chordata > Ceratodontiformes > Protopteridae > Protopterus > Protopterus annectens. The sequence goes on along the minus strand of NC_056743.1, from coordinate 1,402,955,782 downwards.
TTCCCATGTACATATTTCTTCTTTTACACTTTTCAAAATATCTCTTGGTTTTGTTGTTTATATTTTTACACTTCCATAGATGCTTCTTTTTCCAAACAGATCAAGGTTTCTTGATCTATGTACTGTTTTTCAAAACTCTGTTGTATTAATGAACACAAATTACCATTTGAAGCTTCTGACAATTTTTCTTTCCTCCAATTTCTCTCTTAATCATTTTGTATATCTAGTGTCTGGAAATTCTGGGCTTTTTACATAATAGTAACAACACATAATTTATTTCTTATCCTCAATAGTCCACTTTATCATCTTTATGGCTCTTCTTTGGCCTATCAGTTTTTGTGATTTTTGTGGACTACTACTTCCTTCTACAATGGGGGGGGGGTGTATCTTCTCCCCAAGCCTGGTCTGGCCACATTGTAGTACTAGTTTCATGTTTTAAGGATCTTTTCCAGTCCTGGCACCAGTACGCCTAACCAGACTGGGCACTTTTTTATCCTGGGTCTTGGGCACCCAGCTAGCTTTTTTGTGTTTGACTTACTTCTATCCATGATATATGGTATATAAATACAATCTATATATCAATGTCACCTTAGTGAGGTTTTATGAAAATGGGGTCCACCTCATGAAGGTACTCACCAAGACTTGAGGATGAATTCAGTTTCAGCACTACTACTCTCCTTTGTTTATTGACTTTTCATCTCTCCATTTGGACCTCTACACATATGGAGGTCCTGCTACTAACAAAGGGTGCCAGCACACATGATCCAAATGACTACCATAATGTAACACATGGCCTGGCAGTTGCCCACATGGTTGACATAATGGTATATTTATCCCCTATGTTGCTCAAGGACACCACAAACATGTTGCCTAGTATTCTGTTAGTGATACCATTGCCTAATATACTTACCTTATGCACATGCCTTAATTTGCAATGGAATGGGTACCCTCACTGTGGCTCTGCCTCTACAACAAGGCTGCCACAGTTCCCACAGTTACTTTTACAGCTTGTTGTTCTCCAAAGTGTTCATGTGCTCTACCTATGCCTATTGCCTGCAGCATCTGCTGCAGCCTGTAGCACACACAGCTGCATGTAAAAGTAGCTGCTACAGATGTACTCTCTGCAATAACTTGACCCCAGCAATGTCCAGCACAACATATCAGAAAGGGCTTCTAATCTATATGAAGGCCTTATATCTTGGTGAGTGACTGCATGTTATTAGCTGATTATACTGAAAATAAGCTGTGTTGGCTCCAATTAGCATTTCAGAACCACAGATTGGTTAAGAGCCAATCACCTGGTAATGAGAACCATGTTAAAAAGGCAAACAGCTGGCTAGGGGACCCTGTCTGTATGAGACATTCTTCTCACAGTAAACGCATTGCCAAAAGCATATTTGCACATATCAGTGGAGGAGTACTGTACTCCATCAGGTATGTAACCTTTTTGTTTACAACATGATGCATATTTGTGAATATACTTAGGGAAATGGTGATTACAGCATTAAGCCTTTCTGAGAACTGTTATGATGCTATATAATTGCTCTCCAGATTTGTTACACCTGCAGAGGACATACAGTACATCAAGGGTAGAATGTTTATTGTCAATGTGCCACACTGGTCTCATGGGAATGTCCCTTTATAGTGGTTGTAATAGCACACTGCTATTTATTTGCCACTTTTGTTTTGACATATTATCAGGGGAGGTTGCCCCTAGGGGACACACTACAATGGACTCCTGCATTGGGTGTATGTTCATACAGCAGTATCTGTCATGGTACAAATGGGAATAGCTGACTCTTGCTAGTATCTTAGTTGTATCCACACACGTGTATGTTTGCACACTGGAATATGACATGTGTGATCAAGCAGTGGATAGTGCCAGTTTTGTTCTTACTGTATCTCTACATAGTGTACTCCCAAGTATGTGATCCTGACATCTGTTCCCATTTTGTCTTTCAGGAAACATGTATGCAAGACTCTGTTGCCCCTTTTACAGATGCTGAGAATGATATAATCCTGGAAGGCCTCCATTAGCACCATGAACTCCTACTGTCCATGGGGAGGGAAAAAAGGGAACAGCAGGCAGCACAGTGGGCCGATCTTGTCCGTGATGTTAATGCCATAGGACACCAGAGCAGGACACATGAGCAAGTTTAACACAATGCAACCGATATGATAAATGCTGCATGCAAAAGAGCAGCAGATGTGACCAAGAATCATGGTGTCACTGGTGGAGGGTCTGCAGCTGAACAACCACTCTTAGCCACTGAGGAATCTCTGGTGAACCTAGGAACACATGACAGCTCCCAGGCATCCATCACACAGTATATTGTGGATGTGGGTGCCACAGTTTCCATGCCAGAGGAGTGTCCAGGTAGGCTTAATTTGATCAGCATTGGAATACTGTAGCATTCAGTGTGTCAGGGTGTACATACTTTTACAAGTGTTTGGTTTTTTGGGGGGGAGGTAGGAGTTTAACTGCAGTTTGAATCTCATGCTCAGATTTTGACCAACATAACAGTTAACAAAGTTGCTACTGTAAATGTGAGATATATGGATGTATTATCCTGTTATAGTGCAACATATGGTGGTCTTTACATTATCTCTCCTTCAACTTTTCACAGGTCTATCAGGAATTGGACAAGGTTGTGGTCCTGCTCCTGGTAAGCACAACACTGTTTTGTTACATATGTAGATTTACTGCAATATATTCCTTAAAGTGAAGCACCACACTATAGAACAAACCAAATCTCATACCACAAGTTCCAGGCCAGATGAATTCACTCAGTTTAGTAGACAAATTGATTTATTAAAATAAAAAAAAAACTTCTGTAGTAAAAGTTAACACTTCTCTGACGCCTCAGCTTTCAGCAAAGCCTTTTCAAAGTACATCTTTCTGCTGGTAAGCAAACACTTAAATACATGCATTTGATCAATTAAATAATCATCCAATTAAGAATTCACTAAAAATGCCAACTAAAAAGGTTAACTCTTAGTATTCTTTTTAACCTTCTTATATTAAATGCTTCCAAGAGAATTCCCTATTCAAACCTCTTGGAAACATCATATTTTAAAATAAATATTGCTTCCTTCCTCCTTAAATGTTCCTTAATTTTTTCATCACTGCTAAACCTAGTATTTACTTGTTCCAAAACAGTTGCCTGTAACCCATGTGGATCTCCAGTATGGTGTTCCTTAAAGTGCATAGCTACAGGACTCTGTGCTCTTTTAATCTTGCATCAAAACCTCTCTTGCTTTCTCCAGTATAAAATGATCCACAAGGACATTTTAAACTATATATAATATTTTCACTATTGCAAGTGAAGCTGCCTCTTCTATCAATTTTTTCCATTAATGCTTTCAAAACTATTAACTATGTGTTTGCATATTGTGCAATTGTCACATGGAAAAGTTCCATTTCTCATTACATTATTTTCTATATTTTTGGTCTCTCAAATTTTCCATGTAATAACATGTCCTTAAGATGCCTGCCTCTTTTATATGAAAAGTTTAAATTTTTTTAGGCAGGATTTTTCTTTCTGTATATAGGACCAGTAATACCTAACTATTTTCTCTAAAATGTTAGAAAAATTTGTATACTTAGATACAAAATATAACTCACTTTCTTTTTCCTCTACATTCTTTTTCTGCATTATGCTCTGTGCTTTATTCACTTTTTATGCATTACTTTATTATGCCCCATCCATACTTTCTCTGGCTCATAACCCCTTTCTATACACGTGTATTTTGAACTTCCTTCTCACATTCCTTCCTGTCACTCCACAAACATTTAACCCTGAATATTTCCCCATAAGGAATGGAAGAAATAGTGTGTGGGGGGTGACAACTAGTTCCATGCAACATAAAACTTGGTTGTCCCATTTTACTAAATATTTTAGTTTTACATTTACCATATTCTTGCCCTTTTATTGTAATATCCAGATAATTTACTGTCTTTCTTTTTTGTAACCCACCAAATTTGATCTCAAACCTGTTCACTTGCACTTCTTGAACAAACTTTTCCACTTCTCCATAGTCCCCCTTGTAAACAAAAATCAAATCATCAATGTATCTGTAAAAATGAACAACATGTTTTCTAAAAAAGTCATTCCTATACACATTTATATTTTCATAGAGACCCATAAATAAATTAGCATATGTGGGGGCAAAAGTTGCCTCCATAGCTGTCCCACACTTCTGATGATACAGAGAGCCATCAAATTCAAATATATTATTTTCCAAACAAACCAATGCCAATTCTATACTATACTGTGTACTGGGGCTTTTCCCCAGAATAAATTTTATAGATTCTATGCCACCACTATGTTTAATACTAGTGTACAGGCTGACTATATCTATTGCTATAAAAAAACATGTCCTTATGCTATGTTATTTTCTTTACTTTATCCAGAAAATCAAAACTGTCTTTGATATATGAAGGTAGTTGTATCACCTTTTTTAACAAAAATTGATGCAAAAAACATCCCAAATTATGGGTTGCATAATTGCAGGCAGATATAATGGGATGACCTGGAGGATTAACCATGCTTTCGTGTATTTTAGACTCAGAAAAAAACTTTGCCAACTCACTGCTTTTATTTAAAAACTTATTTTTAGCAGCTTCATGACTAAAATAATTTAGTCTAACCCCTTTATGTATTAATTCTTCATAGTTCTTAACCATCTCCTGATAAGTTAAGAAACCTACTTTATAATAGATTTTGTCATTTTCTAAATACTGTAAATACATATTTACATATTGTGTGTAATGCATTATTACTAGTTGACCTCCCCTTATCTGCAAGCTTAAATATAAGTTAATTTCTTTCCCTTAATTTTTTTTAAAGTGACCCAGTCTTTTTGTGTCATATTGAATTTCACTTCTAAAAATGTATTGCACTCTTGCTCTATCGCATAATTTAACATATGATGAAACATTTCAATGTTATCACACTTGAAAGGAGGCATAGATTTGCTTTTATAAGGAACACCACTAGTATCAAAATTACTATAAGCATTGCATTCTAAGTCAGAATTACAAGAAAAAAACTCTCTTCATTACTTGCAACATCTACAAAACTTGCATTGTTCACATCTGCTTCTAAACTTTTTGTTTGATTTCCATAGAAATCTATTAAATATAACTTGCAAACAAAATGAAATACTTCCCCCTTTAACTCCTACATTCTGGGAAAAGACACTGGGATACATTTCAAACCCCGATGGAAAACATTTTTCTCTTCATTACTCGTTAGTCCTATAACTAACAAAACTGGGTGGCATACTATTGTAAATCACAAAGAGAAAAATTAGAAAATTAAACTGGGAGGTTGTTTCCCCCTGGATTAAATGAGCAACTGTAATTAACCAATCAGGGTTGTTTTTGTGGTAACTAGGGTGTATATTAATCACTGCAATTTATAGTTATTTGTTATTTACACTGAGGAAGGCTATTGCAGCTGAAACTGGTCTGATCTGTATTACTAGTGGGGTATTGTGTTCAATTTTATTCTTATGGTGTGTTGATTAAACTTGGCAATTATTTTCCACAGTTCTGTGTGCTGGCCATTTTTTTGGATTAGAATTTACTTTTTGGCCTTTGCACCTACCGTACTTGCGAGGGCATGATTACTCTGGCCTTTTGTTCTATTGTCATAATTGAGTTTTCTTCTAAATGGTTACAAAACTCTGTCGGCATCAACTCCAGTGTATAATTTATAAGTCATCGGAAGGCAAGTTATTGGTCTATAGTTTTTAGGGTGGCTTGCAGGTTCACTCTTAAGTAGGAGTATTGCTCTTCCTGTTGTTAGCCAGGCTGGTGTGAGGTGTTTATATAAATAGTTATTACTCATGGCTACATCTTTATGCAAAGATGTTAATACTTTTAGCCATGAGTTAGGTACTGTATCTGGGCCTGTGATTTTCCATTTTGAGGATTTTCTTAAATTTGTTTCAATTTCTCTGGCTGTTATTTCATCGCATTTCATATCCTGTACATTTGAACTTCTTAGTCTTTCTTTTACTTCTTCTATCCATTAGTATCTTTGTTATGTTCCATAGGATCTTCATAAATATTTCTCCAAAATGTATCTATTTCTTCTTTTTTTGGTGGTCTTTTAATTCCTTTTACCTTGTTTCCCAATTCTCCGTAAAACATTTTTGGGTCATCAATAAATTGCTTATTTTGTACTTTTCCTTTATATTTATCTGTGTATCTTCTAAATTTTTCTGCCTGTGCTGATATTTTTAGTTTATTACTTGCAATAATGCATGATAAATCTTGATCTGTTATAATACTGTGCTTTGCTTTTATCACGTCTATCTTTCTTAGTATTTTTGTTGATCTATTCCCTCTTCTATACTCTTCTAACAGTGATGCTTCCTGTATTAATTGCTTTATAGTTTTCCTGTGTTCGATACTTCCTTGATGGGATTTGATTTCTCGTCGTCTTTTCCCTTACTACCCTGTGTTCTTGTTGTCGGACTTTATCTATTATTAATTTGGCTGCACAGTAATGTACCCTATTTACTTCTGTGATATCACATGCATCTCTGTGAACAGTCCTAATTACTGTGTTCATTTGTTTTATCAAACTTCTTACTTTTGGGTTTTACTGATCTTGATATGTCTATTCATCTCTATTAAATCAAGAAACTCTTCTCTTATATTATTTTCTTCTAAACTGAGGTCACTTTGTTTGCCATTTCCTGCGGGCATTCTAGAGAAAGTTCCAGAGCTTCTTCCTGTGCCACATTCTCTTCAATTTCACCCTGTGTCATCTGTTGCTCTTTCATATGTGATTTCACTGACCTATCACTCCACGACATTGATTGTGTCAGTGTTGCCACACTTCTATGTTCTTTCCCTTGCTGTATAGCTCCAACTGAACTTTGTACTGGTTTCTTATTGGAAGCTCCAAAGTATCTTCATATGACAACTGATTAGATGCTTCCTGCCCCACTGGTTTCTCCTTAATTTGGTTGTCCATTGTTCTCTCCTGTTGTGTTGTTATCTAAGTTAAATTTTCTACACTAAATCCTTCACTTTGCAGGTAATCCATGACTTCAGTTTCTATTTCTTTAACTTCTCCATTACTAATGTACTTTTCTACTCTTCCTCTTTTTTTTCTTATTTTTTTGTATTGTAAAACTTTCTATATCCAGATGCCTTTGTCTGAATCTCTCTTCAAATATCTTTGGTGTTGCTCTTTTTGCTTTGATTAATTTTGCTTTCTCCTTTGCATAAATATTGCACCATATTAAATCTCTTTTTCTTTCCCATGTCCATATTCCTTCTTCAAATGTTTCCTTCTCCTCTTGTTTCGCCTTCCTTTGGGAACTAGATGTTCCATCATGCTGTAGTATGACCTGTGTTAGACTTTCTACACTGAATCCTTCACGTTGCAATTATTCCATAACTATTTTTTTAACTTCTACTTGACTAATTTTCTGTTCTACCTTCCCTCTTTGTGATCTTATTTATTTATTTATTTTTTGTGAAATTTCCCATATCTAAATGCCTTTGCCTGTATTTCTCTTAGAATATCTTTGGGGCTGCCTTTTTTGTGTTGATTCGTTTGGCTTTCTCCTTTGCATAACTATTGTACCATATCATGTCTCTCTTTCTTTTCCATACCCTTCAAATGTCTCTGAATTTTGTTCTTTAAATTTTCATACTTCCTCGGTCACTTGTTTTTCCAAGCAGCACAAGGTTTGTTACTCTATATAGTATTTTTCATGGATCTGCTGTATTAATGAACACAGATTTTTATTTGAAGCTTTTGACAGTTTTCTTGTGCAAGTATTTTTCTTTCCTTCAATTTCTTTCTTAATCTTTTCGTATATCTTTTGCTGGAAATGTTGGGCTTCTTGCATAATAGTAACACTACATAATTTCTTTCTTATCCTCAGTAGTCAACTCTATCATTTGAATGACTCTTTTCTGGACTTTTGTGGATTGCTACTTATCTCTACGACAGAGGGACCAGTATTCCCTAAGGCATCAGCACTGACAACAATATAGCCTCTCTCTCTCTTCTCTTTCTTTCTTCTTGTCTTTTCTATCTTCTCTCATCTCAGTTTCACACAATTTGCAAGTGGTATAAGGGCTCCATCAACCATACAGTATTAGGATGTAGGCTTGTCATACAAAAACAGTGCAGATAGAAGTAGCATAGTAGATTTGATCTAGATGGATATCCAATGTGCAGAGATGGGTGGTTGAATCTCTCCTAATATTTGCAAGCTCAGTATGCAGTGTCTGCAGTTTTGTGTGGTACATGACTTTTATTTTATATTTTAATGAAGTACTTTGTTATTTAAAGTTGAATTATTGTCAAATGGTTCAATAAAGTAAAATGAGCCCTTTTGTTCCTTAATTTTACTTTATTGACCCCTCTTTGGCATTTATTCAGAAGTTCATCTCTGTTTTTTGTGGCTTCTTTTGCTTTTCTGTTTTCTGGTTTCTAATTACTTCAAAGCTGAATTATTGCATAACTGACATCTTACTTCTAAAATATACTGGATAGTGTGTGTATTTTGGTTGTTACATTAGCTGATATAAGAGTAGCTCATATAGCAAAGTAAGTATCTCTTTCCCCGATGTGCACTGACATTGAAGCTGATTCTGATATTTATGAATGATCAGTGGAGCAACAACCTACATGTAACAGTGGAAAGCAGAACCTTCATGGAAACAGTGGCATTTTTTATTTTATTTTATTCATTTGTTTATTTATTTGTGTTGTTTTTTGAGCAACATGGCCTATCACATATGGGATTGCCAGTGTTTATTTTTTCATTTTCTTCTAAATTAATTTGATTTAACTGGTCTAAATCCAATACGTTTATATTCCAGTGGTGACACTGTGGTTCCAGCATGGTAGGGTACAGAATTCCTTTGATGTCATCCTTCAAGTAAGATATCAACCCGATGTGCTGATGGTAGTTCAGGTAGATGTTAGAGCCCATTCAGGTTACAATTTGAAATGTTGGGACCCACCAGAGTGAGTCTCTAGACATGGAGACTTAATTTTCAAAAGTACAGACTTACATATACTAAGTCCGAGATGCCATTTCTTGGAGTACTCCCATTTCTACGAGGTATAGTAATATCAGAGTTGGTATGTATAAGCCAAATGTGAGGGTGCAGAGTGAAAAAGAAGTTTTGAAGAGGTGATTGATTTTTAAGATTTGCTCGTCTCCGTTTTTTTTTTTTTTTGGATTTTCTGCAATCTTTATTTGGAGTGCTGGTATTCAATAGGGAGCTGATTACTCAACAGTTAGGATGAGCAAGGGAGTTTCTATTGTGCTATTGTATCTTGATCAAATTTACTGTAGGTGTACTTTCTAGGCTACCATGAAAAAGGCCATATGTCTAGTAGGATTAATCCATCCACATAATTAAATAAAGAGCAAGGAAATGTTGGCGATATTGTAGTTGAGGGCCTCACCAGTTCGTTTTGCACAGAAGTGGGCATGTCGCAAATTGAGTGACAACCCGGTCTGCATATTACTTGGGGTTTTCGACAACTGGCAATAAATTCTATATTTTTTTTAACATTTTAGGTCGATTAAAACTTGCCGTTGTACACAATATGTGCATATCAAAGTTCAGTCATGCTGCAACACCCTGTAATACTTAAGACTTAAAGACTAACCCCACAACTGAGTAAAAGAAAGAAGCGGTTACACTTCCATACCATTGTGTGCTGTACTGACAGCACATAACCATTCAAAGTGTCAATATGAGATTTTGGTGACTGTTTGACTATTAAAAGCACTGTCACAACACTTTAGTTTAAATAAGAAGCTATTACGTTGTATCAAATCCATAATTTAGCAGTTGGCAGTCCTCTAAGAAACTGAAATACCCCAAGGTCGAGAAAGTGTTTTTTGTTTAAATGTCGTTCACGCTATACCGGTAATTTACTTCAGTTTACTGTTATTTTTACTGTCCTATTACAATGTCAGGTGCACTTTTTCTCTTCGGTTGTACATTCGGAGGGAATGCATATTCATGAATGACATATCATGGGGGTGGGTTTTGGGCTTGGCTTGCTACTGCGCATCTGGTGAGACCCTCAACTACAATATCTCCAACATTTTCCCAGTGCCATGGCTACATTTCCCTTTGTCAATAAAAATAGTACCCTAGGCCTCCCCTGCAGGACTATTTCACACTCAGTAGGATCTACTTAGATAATGAAATGCATAATTAAGTAAAGGGATAATCTTAAGTAATCTTCAATGGTTTATGGCAGTATAAGTAAAAAGGAGTATTCCATTGAAACAGGGGTTTATGACCTGAAGGAATCAGTTAGGTTGAAGACAGAAAGCAATTTTTGTACAGTGAACAAGTCTGTTAATATGGTAGATAACATGGAATATTTCCTACCAAGTATATAGTTAGGACTAACATGAGATTTTGTCAAACCCCTTGGCTATGTCAAGGTAGGCAGTATATACTGTCTTTTAGGTTCATAGGATCAGAGGTTTATACTAGGCTATCTGCCCTAAGGCATTTATAAGCCTAGCCCAAATTTTTGTGGCTTACGCCACCCCTTATATGAAAAAATACTGTGCCCATTAGTTTGTTATGCCTCTGTCCAGCAGTGACACAGAGATGATTCCCGGGGTAAACCTACGATCTTCCATCCACAGGTCAAGATTTCTCTTGAACAGAGCCAGCGAGGTGCTCTGCCTCACATGGACCGGGATTTTATTCCACAGCATAGGGAGTCTCTGAGTGATAAATCTATCCCTCCAGCATGTCCTATTTATATCTGTGCTAAGGTTTAAGTCGCTTGCTCTAGTGGTTTTGGTGGATTTGGATTTTTTGAGGTGGAGCATGTCCATTAATTCTGGGTTGGACATGGCCTTGTATGTCAGGCACATGTCACCTCTGAGCAGATGGTATGTGACTGAATAGAGCTGGAGTTTCTTCAATCTGGCAGCATATGACAGATTTTGGAGTCCCTTTATCCTTTTGGTGAGGAACTTTTGGGGTCTCTCCAATTGCTGCAGATGTCGAGTGAGATACATCCCGAATGGGGCATTGTGCTCGATCATTGGTCTGATAAGTGAAGAGTAGAGGGGAACAATGACCTCACTAGATCTGGATGTGAATCCCTTCATGATCAGGTGGGCAATGTAGAAGGTCTTTCTAACCACTTTAGCAACGTGAGTGTCAAAAGAAAAGCCACTGTCAACCTGGGTCCCCAGGTCCCTGATAACCTCTTCTGTGCTTAGTGGATTGCCACCTATATGGTAGCTTGGGGTTACCTTGTTTTTCCCGAAGGGTATGACTATACATTTTTTGGCGTTTAACTTCAGGCCATGGCTCTGGCACCAACTATCTGTTTCCGTGAGTCCCTTCTGAAGGATATCCATGTCCGATGCACTTTCCACTATGGCGCCCAGTTTGCAGTCGTCTGCAAACTTTGTCAGCCAAAGTCCTCCCATGTTGGCCTGTACTTCTGAGAAGTAGATGCCGAACAATAGGGGGCCAAGGACCGAGCCCTGTGGGACACCACTTGTGACCGGCTTGGAGTCTGACATAGCGCCAGCAACTCTAACCCTGTGGGTTCTGTCCTTAAGCCAGTTTGCAACTCATCTTGTGACATATGGGTTTACATTTAAACTGGTAAGTTTTTCTACAATACCCGAGTGGGGCATTGTGTCGAAAGCCTTTGCAAGGTCAAGGTAGGCTGTATGGACTGCCTTTCCCTCATCAATGGCCTTGGTGACTGTTTTGAAGAAGTTGACCAAGTTCAAAAGGCATGATCTTCCCTTGACGAAGCCAAACTGGGTCGGGTCCAATGTCTGCAAGTCCCCTATATCTTTGTTTATGAGCTCCATTATGATCCTCTCCATAGCTTTGCAGACTAGACTTGTTAAGCTTATGGGGCGGTAATTACCAGGGTCCGTAGAGGCACCGCCTTTGTGGAGTGGGACCACAGGTGCCGTACGCCACTCCTTGGGCATGTATCCTGTGGTAAGGCTGAGATCAAACAGCTGCCTTATGTGCGGGTTTAATTCCTCATTTAGCTCGTGTAGCACACAGCCGGGGACACCATCTGGTCCCATTGATGCTGTGTTTTTAGCTTTAGAGAGAGCAGCTTTCACCTGCGCATTTGAGATGTCTGGGAGGCTACACTCCGCTGGGATAGTTATTTCTCCTTTAGGGGGGGAGAGGGGGGGTGAAGTTTGCACTGAACCTGTCTGCCAGTATGTTGGCAATGTCTGTGGGTTCAGTGATTTTTGTATCATTTTGGACTAATTCTGAGCATATCTGGGAGTTTCCACCCAGGTTCCTAACATAGCTGAAAAAGGCCTTATGATTGTCCCTTGAATCCATGGCAATTTTTCTCTCAAAATTGGCCTTAGTTGATTTTATGAGTGCTCATATTTTTTACTAATAATGATCAGGGTGACTTCCCTTTATGGATTTTGTTCTATCATGTAATAGCTTTCTCCTCTTATTGTAAAGTTTGTTAATGGCTGGGGTCCACCAGACTGGACGTTTGCCCTTTGTGGAAAGAGTCTTGGTTTTATTTGGGATTGCCTGATCCATGCAGTCCTGGAGGTGTTCATAGAAGGCATTTGTAAGGGCTTCCGCAGCTTGGGTTGTGGTTTCCACTGGCTCAGGGGCCTTGAAGGATACCACACCAGTCTTGAGTAGTGTGAAGTTTGCTTTAGAGAAGTTCTTCACTGTGATCTTTTTTGTTTGGGGTGGGGGCGGGATGTGGATTTCCAGTGAGATTAGTTTATGATCAGATCTCACCAATGAGGGATATACTTCCGGTGTGGAGCATTTTGTCCCCATGTTTGTGATAATGAGATCTAGTATATTTTCTCCTCTCGTGGGAACAGTGACTAGCTGTTCCATGGCATTTAAATTTATGAACTCCAGGAACCATTGGGCTAGAAAGTTAGGGCTTGAGTAATGTTCCCAGTCTATATTCGGGTAGTTGAAGTCATCCAATATGATGGTGTTTGGAGATACATTTATACCCTCCAGTGTCTTCAGGAAGGCTGTGTGGGGTTCCTGAGTTTGAGAGGGTGGCCTGTATCATGCTACAATTTGTAGAGCAGTTTTGCCTATGGTTAGTTGCACCTGGATGGTTTCCAAGCTTATGCGTTGCCACCAACCTGGAGGTGTGGGTATCCTTTATGAATATGGATACACCCCCTCCTTTTGTGGTACAGTCTGGGTTTTGGGGCCGGAACGCATGACATGAGGTAAAACCTAATAGTGCCGGGGTGCTCTCAGGAGCCTTGAACCAGGTTTCAGTTACAGCACAGACATCGATGTTCTCCATACTGAGAAGGGCCTCGAGTGCATGCATTTTGAGATTTAGACTTCTGGCATTGAGCAGCATTACCCTCAGTTTCTTCCCATTTTTGTTTTCTAGGGTGGTAGGTTTAGAATTTGAGCCTTGCCTAAAAAAGGCACTATGGGGTGGCAAGAGCCTTAGCCAATATTCGGAATCCCAGGGGTGACAGGTGCAAGCCATCTCTTGCGAAGCAGCATGGCTTGTCAAGCATGTCATCCCAGGCAGACAGACACTGGATCCCCTTTGAATGACACCAGACATTAAGCCAATTGTTAAAGCTGATCATCTTGTCTCTATATTGTGGCATCATTCTTGGTGAAGGAAGGATACTGCTCAGGGTCAGGGTCATACCTGCCTGGGCTACATAATCAGAGAGCTCCTCTATGTCTCTTTTCATGTAGTCCAGGGAGGTACGTCTCAGGTCGTTCACACCAGCATGGACAATGACTGTGTCATATTTGTACTTGCCATGGAGTGACCTGAGTGCTTGTGTTATGTGGCGGATTCTAGCGCCCGATAGGCAGCTTACTGTGACCCTCTCCTTGTTCAGCCTGGTGAGTTGGACGTCAGTGTGTCTGACTATGGAGTCACCTATGACAAGTATGTTTGGTGTTGTATTTGGCCTTAAGGGCTGTGACTGCTTTGCACACTGCTTTTGTGGTTTATGTGTTGCTTGTGGGGTGTCTTGAGGTAGCAGTTGTTTGGCTGTCTGCTTTGAAGGCCTCTGCTGTTTAGGTAAATTTTTACTCAAAGCCTCCGAGTATGTCTTTATGTGTTTATGTGTTTGATTCAGTGGTGTGGTAGCATTATGTGAGGCTGGTTTTGTGGTGTGTGTAGTTGCATTCTCCTCCTGTCTGGTCTTGCCAGTCCTGAGTTGAGAGAGCTCAGCCTCCAGTTTGGCTAAATAGCTGCATCTCTCGCAAGTATTTGTGTTATGTGGGAGGAGGAGAGGGTTGTCTGTGTACATGAGGCAGTTATAACATTGCCTCAAGATTCCCAGATTCACCAGCTGGACCGGAGAGGAGATTGACAACTGACCCTTGGACATGCTAGAATAATATTGGGAATTCCTTAATAATTGAAAACAAGGGCCAGTGGGGAGTGAGGGTGTAGTGCTTTTAATTTTTAGTGCTGACTTATATAATTGCTTTAGTGAGCAAGTGCCAGGTAACTTGAGTGCAATGTGTTACAAGTAACTAAATGCAAAAATGACAAACAGTAACTTTCTTTCAAGTGAAACAAGGAAATAAGTACAGTAAGCAATGCAGATATCACTAGTGATCCACAGAAGCGCTGAGAATCTGTGTATTAGGTGGAATTAGCTTCCAGGGAAATAACAAGCAAATAGACAACAAGCATATAAACAAAGCTAGATTCAGCAGGCCTGGATCTAGTCTATGCTAGAGCAAACAAGGTGTACCAATTTCAGTAAGATACAGTTCAAATATTCAGGCACTATAAATCTTTAACCAGAAATTCCCAGCTCAGAAGGGCAGAGTCCAGCCTCTTCTCCCACAAGAGTGCAGACCACGAACCTTCTTAATGTAAAATAACTGGCCTGAAGCCCAAGTGCCTAAACCAGAACTAATACACTTGGACACTGGGCCTCAATCAGCAGTTCCCAACTTAGAAGGATGAAAGCTACCTGTCCTGCCACCACAGTGCTTGCCACAAACCTTCCTAATGTAAAACAACTGGTCTGAAGCCCAAGTGCTTAATCCAAAAGACTTAGAATGATAGCTACAATTTAATCAGGTTACAACCAAGCAGTAATAAATACAATTAAATACTTTAGAGAATGTCTGGATTAGTGCTCAAGTTACACAAACAAAGCTAGATCCAGCAGGCCAGAATCCAGTCTATGCCACAGCAAACAAGGCGCACCAACTTCAGTAAGAAGCAGTTCAGATATGCATTCACTATAAGCCTTTAACCAGAAATTCCCAGCTCAGAAGGGCAGAGTCCAGCCTCTCCTCCCACAAGAGTGCAGACCACGAACTCTCTTAATGTAAAATAACTGGCCTGAAAGCCCAAGCGCTTAAACCAGAATTAATACACTTTTAGAATAACAGACACTGAGCCCTCAATCAGCAGTTTCCAACCTAGAAGGATGTAAGCTACCTGTTCTGCCACAACAGTGCAGACCACAAACCCTCTCAGTGCAAAACAACTGGTCCAAAGCCCAAGTGTTTAAACCAAAAGGCTTAGAATGAGTTACACCAAGCAGTAATAAATACAATTGAGTATTTTTAAGATGATGCAAAAGTAAAATGAAGTAGGTAGAAACACAAGTACAGTAAAAGCAGATACATTTTTTTTTTTTTAATCTGAATAAGTGCTGAGATCAAAGAAACAGATTTGAGTGCTGAAACTAGAAAACTAGTTAGTTATAAGAAAAAAAACAAGCTAGAAGGGTTCCCTCAAACACAGAAGGGCTTGGTGGCTCAGAAACCTACAAATAGTCTATACCACTTAACAAGAAAGGTAGGAAATAAGCTTAATTTTTTTTGTCTGTTTCCCAGATGCTCTCTTTGTACACAGTAGGAGTGCCTGAAATCAGAATATGATCTCAATGCACTCAGTTGAGTGAGAAAATGAGATGGGCCCAGAGGCAGGCTGAGGGGTGGGCAATTTCAAGGCCACTAAGATTAACACCAAAACCAAAACAAAAACAGGGAGGGTGGGTGGGAATAACTGAAGAGCAGAATAACTGCCACTTCAGTTAAATATTCCTTCAACACAGTTTAAATCAAATTAAATACTGTATTTTTTTAAAAAAAAGTGCAGATAAAGGTACTTAAATTCTCTTATACGTCCAGTTGAATATAACCAAGTTATTAGCCGGCCAAAGCTGAGGTTTTTAAGCAGAAAATATTTCACAATGCACCAGTTAAATAGGCAAGGACAGGAAATCAAAGAATGTGGCTACCCCCACACCTGTAATTACTTGCAAATAACAAAATTCAGCAAACACTAGCTTCAGTTCAAGTTAATGAAGAGCAGAATAACTGCCACTTCAGTTAAATATTCCTTCAACACAGTTTAAATCAAATTAAATACTGTATTTTTTTAAAAAAAGTGCAGATAAATGTACTTAAATTCTCTTATACGTCCAGTTGAATATAACCAAGTTCTTAGCTGGCCAAAGCTGAGTTTTTTAAGCAGAAAATATTTCACAATGCACCAGTTAAATAGGCAAGGACAGGAAATCAAAGAATGTGGCTACCCCCACACCTGTAATTACTTGCAAATAACAAAATTCAGCAAACACTAGCTTCAGTTCAAGTTACTGAAGAGCAGAATAACTGCCACTTCAGTTAAATATTCCTTCAACACAGTTTAAATCAAATTAAATACTGTATTTTTTTTAAAAAAGTGCAGATAAAGGTACTTAAATTCTCTTATACGTCCAGTTGAATATAACCAAGTTATTAGCCGGCCAAAGCTGAGGTTTTTAAGCAGAAAATATTTCACAATGCACCAGTTAAATAGGCAAGGACAGGAAATCAAAGAATGTGGCTACCCCCACACCTGTAATTACTTGCAAATAACAAAATTCAGCAAACACTAGCTTCAGTTCAAGTTACTGAAGAGCAGAATAACTGCCACTTCAGTTAAATATTCCTTCAACACAGTTTAAATCAAATTAAATACTGTATTTTTTTAAAAAAAGTGCAGATAAAGGTACTTAAATTCTCTTATACGTCCAGTTGAATATAACCAAGTTCTTAGCCGGCCAAAGCTGAGGTTTTTAAGCAGAAAATATTTCACAATGCACCAGTTAAATAGGCAAGGACAGGAAATCAAAGAATGTGGCTACCCCCACACCTGTAATTACTAGCAAATAACAAAATTCAGCAAACACTAGCTTCAGTTCAAGGTACTGAAGAGCAGAATAACTGCCACTTCAGTTAAATATTCCTTCAACACAGTTTAAATCAAATTAAATACTGTATTTTTTTAAAAAAGTGCAGATAAAGGTACTTAAATTCTCTTATACGTCCAGTTGAATATAACCAAGTTATTAGCCGGCCAAAGCTGAGGTTTTTAAGCAGAAAATATTTCACAATGCACCAGTTAAATAGGCAAGGACAGGAAATCAAAGAATGTGGCTACCCCCACACCTGTAATTACTTGCAAATAACAACATTCAGCAAACACTAGCTTCAGTTCAAGTTACTGAAGAGCAGAATAACTGCCACTTCAGTTAAATATTCCTTCAACACAGTTTAAATCAAATTAAATACTGTATTTTTTTTAAAAAGTGCAGATAAAGGTACTTAAATTCTCTTATACGTCCAGTTGAATATAACCAAGTTCTTAGCCGGCCAAAGCTGAGGTTTTTAAGCAGAAAATATTTCACAATGCACCAGTTAAATAGGCAAGGACAGGAAATCAAAGAATGTGGCTACCCCCACACCTGTAATTACTAGCAAATAACAAAATTCAGCAAAGACTAGCTTCAGTTCAAGGTACTGAAGAGCAGAATAACTGCCACTTCAGTTTAATATTCCTTCAACGCAGTTTAAATCAAATTAAATACTGTATTTTTTTAAAAAAGTGCAGATAAAGGTACTTAAATTCTCTTATACGTCCAGTTGAATATAACCAAGTTCTTAGCCGGCCAAAGCTGAGGTTTTTAAGCAGAAAATATTTCACAATGCACCAGTTAAATAGGCAAGGACAGGAAATCAAAGAATGTGGCTACCCCAACACCTGTAATTACTAGCAAATAACAAAATTCAGCAAACACTAGCTTCAGTTCAAGTTGCTGAAGAGCAGAATAACTGCCACTTCAATTAAATATTCCTTCAACACAGTTTAAATCAAATTAAATACTGTATTTTTTTAAAAAAAAGTGCAGATAAAGGTACTTAAATTCTCTTATACGTCCAGTTGAATATAACCAAGTTCTTAGCTGGCCAAAGCTGAGGTTTTTAAGCAGAAAATATTTCACAATGCACCAGTTAAATAGGCAAGGACAGGAAATCAAAGAATGTGGCTACCCCACACCTGTAATTACTAGCAAATAACAAAATTCAGCAAAAAAATATTTCACAATGCACCAGTTAAATAGGCAAGGACAGGAAATCAAAGAATGTGGCTACCCCCACACCTGTAATTACTAGCAAATAACAAAATTCAGCAAACACTAGCTTCAGTTCAAGTTACTGAAGAGCAGAATAACTGCCACTTCAGTTAAATATTCCTTCAACACAGTTTAAATCAAATTAAATACTGTATTTTTTTTAAATAAAGTGCAGATAAAGGTACTTAAATTCTCTTATACGTCCAGTTGAATATAACCAAGTTCTTAGCCGGCCAAAGCTGAGGTTTCTAAGCAGAAAATATTTCACAATGCACCAGTTAAATAGGCAAGGACAGGAAATAAAAGAATGTGGCTACCCCCACACCTGTAATTACTAGCAAATAACAAAATTCAGCAAACACTAGCTTCAGTTCAAGGTACTGAAGAGCAGAATAACTACCACTTCAGTTAAATATTCCTTCAACACAGTTTAAATCAAATTAAATACTGTATTTTTTTAAAAAAAAGTGCAGATAAAGGTACTTAAATTCTCTTATACGTCCAGTTGAATATAACCAAGTTATTAGCCGGCCAAAGCTGAGGTTTTTAAGCAGAAAATATTTCACAATGCACCAGTTAAATAGGCAAGGACAGGAAATCAAAGAATGTGGCTACCCCCACACCTGTAATTACTTGCAAATAACAAAATTCAGCAAACACTAGCTTCAGTTCAAGTTACTGAAGAGCAGAATAACTGCCACTTCAGTTAAATATTCCTTCAACACAGTTTAAATCAAATTAAATACTGTATTTTTTTAAAAAAGTGCAGATAAAGGTACTTAAATTCTCTTATACGTCCAGTTGAATATAACCAAGTTCTTAGCCGGCCAAAGCTGAGCTTTTTAAGCAGAAAATATTTCACAATGCACCAGTTAAATAGGCAAGGACAGGAAATCAAAGAATGTGGCTACCCCCACACCTGTAATTACTAGCAAATAACAAAATTCAGCAAACACTAGCTTCAGTTCAAGGTACTGAAGAGCAGAATAACTGCCACTTCAGTTTAATATTCCTTCAACGTAGTTTAAATCAAATTAAATACTGTATTTTTTTTAAAAAAAGTGCAGATAAAGGTACTTAAATTCTTTTATACGTCCAGTTGAATATAACCAAGTTCTTAGCCGGCCAAAGCTGAGGTTTTTAAGCAGAAAATATTTCACAATGCACCAGTTAAATAGGCAAGGACAGGAAATCAAAGAATGTGGCTACCCCCACACCTGTAATTACTAGCAAATAACAAAATTCAGCAAACACTAGTTTCAGTTCAAGTTGCTGAAGAGCAGAATAACTGCCACTTCAATTAAATATTCCTTCAACACAGTTTAAATCAAATTAAATACTGTATTTTTTAAAAAAAGTGCAGATAAAGGTACTTAAATTCTCTTATACGTCCAGTTGAATATAACCAAGTTCTTAGCTGGCCAAAGCTGAGGTTTTTAAGCAGAAAATATTTCACAATGCACCAGTTAAATAGGCAAGGACAGGAAATCAAAGAATGTGGCTACCCCCACACCTGTAATTACTAGCAAATAACAAAATTCAGCAAAAAAATATTTCACAATGCACCAGTTAAATAGGCAAGGACAGGAAATCAAAGAATGTGGCTACCCCCACACCTGTAATTACTAGCAAATAATAAAATTCAGCCAACACTAGCTTAGGTTCAAGTTACTGAAGAGCAGAATAACTGCCACTTGAGTTAAATATTCCTTCAACACAGTTTAAATCAAATTAAATACTGTATTTTTTTAAAAAAGTGCAGATAAAGGTACTTAAATTCTCTTATACGTCCAGTTGAATATAACCAAGTTCTTTGATGGACAAAGCTGAGGTTTCTAAGCAGAAAATATTTCACAATGCACCAGTTAAATAGGCAAGGACATGAAATCAAAGAATGTGGCTACCCCCACACCTGTAATTACTAGCAAATAACAAAATTCAGCCAACACTAGCTTAGGTTCAAGTTACTGAAGAGCAGAATAACTGCCACTTGAGTTAAATATTCCTTCAAAACAGTTTAAATCAAATTAAATACTGTATTTTTTTAAAAAAAGTGCAGATAAAGGTACTTAAATTCTCTTATACGTCCAGTTGAATATAACCAAGTTCTTAGCCGGCCAAAGCTGAGGTTTTTAAGCAGAAAATATTTCACAATGCACCAGTAAAATAGGGAAGGACAGGAAATCAAAGAATGTGGCTACCCCCACACATGTAATTACTAGCAAATAACAAAATTCAGCAAACACTAGCTTCAGTTCAAGTTACTGAAGAGCAGAATAACTGCCACTTCAGTTAAATATTCCTTCAACACAGTTTAAATCAAATTAAATACTGTATTTTTTTTAAAAAAAGTGCAGATAAAGGTACTTAAATTCTCTTATACGTCCAGTTGAATATAACCAAGTTCTTAGCCTGCCAAAGCTGAGGTTTTTAAGTTCTTTGTCCAGGGCCTTGGTGACTTTTTCTAATAAGTCAATCAGGTTTGACAGGCATGATCTATCCTTAATGAATCTGAACTGAGTTGGGTCTAGAGTTTGGAGATTACCTATGCACTTGTTGATAATATCCATAATGATTCTCTCCATGGCCTAGCAGATGAGGCTAGTCAAGCTCATGTGTCTATAATTCCCAGGGTCAGTTGATGGTCCCCCTTTGTGCAGAGTGATTACAGTTGCTGTCCTTCATTGCGCTGGAACATAGCCAGTTCACAGGCTTTGATTAAACAAGGATCCAAGTGTGTCTGCTAGGTCATGTTTTAAGTTGTTTAAAGGGCAACCTGGGATGTTGCCTGGTCCCATTCATGCCATGTTTTTGGCCTTTGAGACCACAGAGATAACTTGGTCTCTTGAGATAATAGTCTGAGAAATGGTGACAATTATACTTTGGGGGATGACTGGTGGGAACAGGGGGGTGAGGTTTGCTCCAAATCTGTCAGCTAGCAGGTTGACTATTACTTCCATTTGAGTATGGGTGGTGCCATCCACAGCCAGTTCAGTCCATATCTGAGTATTTCTCTTCAGATTTCAGATGCAGTTAAAGAATCCCTTGTGATTATCCTTAACTAAGGAGGCTATTTTTGCACTGTAATTAACTTTGGAGGACTTGATAAGATCTCTAATTTGTTTGTTTAAGCTAGAGAGGGTTTATTCCTCTGCTGGGCCGGTTTCCTCTTGTTCTTGGACATTAGTTTCTTTCTCTTATTGTGTAATCTGTTTATACTAGGGGTCCACCAGGGTGGCTTATTTTTTTGGCAAGATCTGGTTTTAATCCAGTCAGGTACAGCCAATTCTATACAACTGCTTAAGTGGTTGTACAGGGCATTGATGTACACCTCTGCATAGGAGTCCGTGTTATCTGTGTTTGATGTGGGCTTTGAAATTTTTTATACCATCATGTAGGAGGAGGTAATTTGTCTTGGAAAAATTCTTAAGTGTTTTTGAGCTTGATCAGACATCTAACCTTATAATTACATTGAACGAGACTGATGTATGTCTGATCTTACCAGGAAGGACATCACACAGGGGGAAGTGCATTGCTCCTACATGTTAGTAAGTACTATGTCCAGGACATTGGCGCCCCTTGTGAGAGTGCTGACAAGCTGTTCCAGAGCATTTGCATTGACAAAGTCCAAGAACCTCTAATCCAGCAGGTTTGTAATCATATATGTTTCCCAGTCCATGCTAGGATAATTAAAATCACACATGAATAAGGTGTTGGGCTGTATGGCAAGTGACTTCAGTAAGTCCTTGTATTCAGTATGCTTTTCCTGGATCATGGTGGGGGTCTTTGAACTCTGTCTTGGTGACTGCACAGACATCAGCATCTTCCAAGGTGAGGAGTGCTCCCAGGGAGTGTAGTTTCTTGTTTAGACTCCTAGCATTAATCGTCATTATCTTGAGTTTATCTAGAGGGGATTTTGTTATGTGGGAAGTTGGTTAGTTTGACACTGCTTAGAAAAGGCACAATAGGGGTGGCTAATGCCTTTGCCAGTATCCAAAAGCCAAGAAGAGACAGGTGCAGATCATCTCTGGCAAAGCAGTGCACCCTGTCAACCTGTGAATATAGTAAAAACTGCTGGTTGACTGGTTAATTGAAAACTTCACTCCCCTGTACCCACCACATATACCCTAAAGCATCCATAATACTTGTCTCCTTCCTAGTATTTCCAAGGAGCAGGTCTTAAACACCCTCTGCAAGGCCAAAAACACAGCCTGTATGGGACCAGACAACATCCTGGGCTGTTTTCTACATGAGTTAAAACAGGAACTAGCAACAGTATTGGGCATGCTTTTCAATCACAGCCTAAGCACTGGCTTCATCCCAGTGGAATGGAAAACAGCTACTGTCATCCCTTTGCACAAAGGGGGTGCATTCACAGACCCCGGAAACTATAGACCCATTAGCCCGACCAGCCATATCTGCAAGGCCATGGAACAAATCATCATGGACTTTATTAACAAAGATACAGGAAATCTCCAAATGCTCAACCCAACTCAGTTTGGCTTTGTCAAGGACAGATCATGCCTGTTAAATGTGGTGAACCTCTTCAAGATAGTTACCAAAGCCCTAGAAGAGGGTAAATTTGTGCATATGCCCTACCATTACTTAGCCAAGGTCTTTGACACACTCTCCCACTCAGGCATCATTGATAAACTCACCCAGCTGGGTATCAACCCATATATTGTCAGATGGGTTGCAAACTGGTTTACTGATAGAGCTCATATGGTCAAAATAGAGGAATCCACCTCCTCCAGCAGACCCATAACCAGCAGTGTTACACAGGGATTGGTTCTGGGACCCCTACTCTTTGGAATCTACTTCTCCAAAGTACAGGCTAAAACTAAAGGACCATGGCTGACAAAGTTTGCTGATGACTGCAATCTGGGAGTGATCACTGAAACCACCTAGCAATGTCAGTATCTTCCAAAAAGTCTTACGCAGGCTAATGACTGGTGCCAAACTCATGGTCTTAAACTTAATGCAAAAAATGCATAATCATCCCCTTCAGCAAAGGTGATGTTCCTGCAACTGCCATACCAATAGCAATACCCTGAGCACACAATCAGTGTTGAGAGATCTGGGCACACAGGTCAACAGCAACCTTAACTTTGATCACCATGCCTCCATAGTGGTAAGAAGTGGATTTTATATTGCTTATCTCATAAGTAAGGGTATTGCTTCCAGATAAAAGAATTTTTAACCCCCCCGTACTCTTTTCTCATCAGGCCAATAATAGTGTACAATGCCCCCTTTGGTATGCTCCTTTTCAAACACCTGCAGCAATTCAAGAGACCACAGAGGTTCCTTACAAAGAAAATTCGGTGTCTCCAAGATCTGTCCTATATGGACAGACTAAAACAATTGTCACTTTACTCTGTGTCATAAAGACTGCTCAGAGGTGGCCTGTCCCTTGCATATAGAGCAATCTCTAACCCAGCTTTAATGAAAATTTTGCACATTCACAAGTCAAATTGCACACAGGTCACTCGCTCAAAGGACTTTTACCTTGTATGTGACATCAGCAGAAGTTGGTGGAGAAACAGATTTGTCTCACAGAGGTTGCCTTTGGAACAAACTTCATATTCATTTTAAACAAAGCCCCTCATTGGCCCTATTTAAGTGTAATTTGGATGATTGGATGGATAACTAGAAATTCACCCCTTGGGTACCATCTGTGTCCCTCTTGAACATGGACAATATGTGCTGAATTTAGTGTCTGCTTGAACCAGATACCCTTGGGAACCTGGGTTGAACTTGGTTAAGCTTGTAAGGGCCCTGGGGCCAATAGCATAGTAACCTCCTATGATCATATGATCCCATGATCCTATGTCTTTCCAGGCTGACAGATACTGGATCCCTTTGACTGTCATGAGAATCTAAGCCAATCATCCATGAAGAAGGTAGAATGCTGCTTAGGGCTAGGTTGAAGTTAACCTCCTGTATTCCAGTTTCCACTGTTAAAATATACATTTAAACAGTTACAATAGTGCATGTACATTTCTGTTCTATTCCAGTAAGCCATGCTGTGGCACCATTTTAAGCACAAGCATTTTATAAAATATCTTTTCAACACACGTCTGTACAAACCTAGTTTGATATACACATGACATAAAGTTCTAATTCAGTTGTAAAACAAGCATCTTATATATGAATCATGTTGATATTCACAAATGACACACTATCATTTACAAAATTCCAGACAGCTGTGCTGGCAGTATCCCCCTTTGACACCCCCCATTGTGAGTGCACACTGATATGCACCTGCAATGAGGACTGACACAGTGTCTTAGTGGCTAATCACACACCATTGGGATATCCTGTGAGTTGCTGTCCCTTCTCCAAAGAGTTGTGGTATTGTATGACCCCAGTCCACCCCCACTCTCCAATATGGGTGCACCCATTTCCAGTCCACCCCCACCCTCTAGAATGGGTGCACCCATCCACAGTCCAGCCCCTGTCCTCCAGGATGGGTGCACCCATCCTCCTTCCCTATGATAGCTTTAACAGATGCATGAGCCACTAATCAAACACAAGTCACCTGGGTAATAGGCAGGCTTTATCCCTCTATACCATTGGAACTGGCCAAGCATTTTGTTTGTTGCTTAATTATCCCTTTCTATTACTTGGGTCTGTTTGACTACTGGTCATCTTTTTTCTGTTTTTAGGCTGCTAAATAAAGGATTAGCTAAGATACACATTGTTCTCTGTCTTGTGCTGATTTCTAGCTGTTCATTGGCATTGCACAACTCAAAACACTACAGTGGTGACCAATTTAATCCACTGAAAAAACTGTTTTATGGAAAAAAATGATATTTTTGTCAATGCAAGAAATTACTCAATGACTAGACAATATATGCTTTCAGGCTGGAACAGTATTAAAAAAAATAACTGTTCCAACATACTGAATGTTAACTTTTTATAGAAAAGTTAATATATCTAGCATCACAGTAATGTATGTATATATATATATATATATATATATATATATATATATATATATATATATATATATATATATATATATATATATATATATATATAGAGAGAGAGATAAATAGATATAGATGTAGATATAGATATATCTGCCTTCAGTGGTAAACCAACTTAGTTAAATTATCATTTAAATACTACAAGAAATTAACACATTATCGTTTGCTAAATTATATCAATAAATATTTCAAAACATGTAATTATTAATTCCACTTAGTGACGAAGTGTCATATTTTAATATGGATTAAGCCTTAAGCAGCTTTAAATATTTCAATAATAAAAACTATGTGATAATTGCTTTTTTTCCTAAGCTCTCATTTTATCCTTGAAGAAAAGTACATTGCTACGGCACTGGATGTACAAATTTTGTCTATAATAAAGTTCAGTGTGCAGCAACATTGTTGTTTTTTTTCTCTAATATTGCAGAATTATAAATCTATTAAGAATTGGATTTAGCAGCAGTGATAATTACTACAGAGAAATAAAATCTATATTCTAAAGCATTTGTGGTGGTGCATATGGTCTACTGAGAAGACTATGTCTCCAGGAGAAACTGGCAAGATTCACTTTTACTGAATTAAATAAAATTATATAGAGGCATGTGGCATCTACATTTCTAGTGGTTTTCAGAAAATCTCCAAGTTTATGAATGGAAACAGATGGAGGGGGTGTCCCTGGTGACCTATGAAATGAACTGAACATATTAGCTGAATATTACCAGTCTGGCAATGGCCTAAATGATGAGGCGAAATTTGTCCTTTGGGATCCTGAATGAAGGTTTTCAGAAAATGCTCTAACCAAATAAGACCTCATTTAAAAAAGGGCAGTTAAGGCTTTTATGTTGATGGATATAGCTTTTAGGGATACCAAGAAATGTAGTAAAGAGTGCAGATTAGTGTGCATAATCTGGCAGCCATATACAAAAAAATGAGCACTGGCTATAGGGAGTCACATTGCTACTGTGGGAGAGGCTTACAACTATAGGATTAAGAGGCAAATCTATAGCAAATGCAAAAAGATGAGACACATCCAGTATGATTGTCACTCTCATAAGAGTCTCTCATGTACTGGGACCAACAAATAAAAGGTGTCTCAAATGATAGCAAAGGTACACATATTGGGGACAAATACATGAGAGAGACACCCGTTGAGGAGTTTTTTGAACTTTAGCAAGAAGAAGGACACAATAGGCATGTGACATGAATCACACCAAAAGTGAATGGAAAAGAGAGAGGGTTAATTCCACTAGGGAAGTTGCCAGTGATGATGAAATATAATCACCAGGAAGGGATTTTGGAGCTGTATGTTCTACTTACCAAGGGCTAAGTGTTGAGGAGTTGTGAATCACTGACAGTTCTGTAGCTCCACTGGGGTTACTTTCACAATCTTCACACTATATCTGCTAGCCTAGAAACCATAGATGGCAGGTTGAGGAAGGCACCAGATGACAATGAGTCTGTATTCTAAAGTGGAACTAAAAAAACAGTGTATATCAAGGATAAGATAGTGCTGCAAGAAGCTATTGCACCATAGTTCCATAAGATTCACATTTTCCATATGGAATCTGAAAGAAAATGGAAGTGCAACTGAATAGGATAGAAAAGTCTCAAATTTTGCATAAGGTCAGCAAAGGCCATAGCTGATAAAGGTCATCCCATCATCCAAGAAAAATTGAGCTTTGTGAATATGTGGTGATTTCAAGGTGGCTCTTAACTCAGTTTTACAAGAAAACCAGTATCCACTGCCCAAAAATGAGGACATTTTCCAAACTGTGTTGCAGACAATACATCATTATGAAAAGTCTGATGAAGGGCTACCTCCACTAGGAAATGTTGGAAGATTCCAGCGTATTTGTCACCAATAGCACCCATAAGAGACTGCATCAGTATAACAGGTTTGTTTTTGGACATCATCTCCATCACTTTGAAAAACAGCTGTTCTAAGCAGGTGTCATGATATGCATTTGCAAAACCATATGGCCTTTGGCCATGATATGACAAATGTAAGTTCTTCAAACCAAGCATCATGTGCTAAGGTCACAACAATGTGCCCATAGCCTGTATAAAAGCACAGAAAAGATATAGGCCGTAATGTCTCCAGACCACAAGTCATATCTCAGCTGCCATCCTATTGGGGTTTTCCTCAATCATTATAACAGGTTTTACCAAATTTAACTACTGCACTTCATTTTCTATGCAAGTTACTGTGAACAATGAAAACCTGGCAGTGGACAAATAGTGAGCATGGGCCTTCTGAAATCCCAGGGAGAGGGTGATAGTGGACACTGGTCACCGTACTTACACATAAAAACTCACATTTGTCAGTTACAGTAATGTTTAGGATGCTTCATGGTACAATACTGTCATAATAACATTGCATGTCATAGAGGATGATTGTGAATATCTGTCTGGTTTTGCAATGCAATCCTTAGCCATGACTAAGAACTGCATGCAAATTGATGAGGAAGGTTTCAGTCTGGCCTGAGGTATCAAATACTTTAAGTATCTGCAATGAAGAAAATTTACACTTATTACCAGTGGCCAGCCATTGCTGTCTATTTTAATTCATGCAAGAGAATTCCACCAACTGTTGCTGCAAGGATGCAGAGGTAGGTTTATTTTCGGGGTGTGTGAGCAGAAATACAGTATAGTAATAAAAAGTACAGATCACCATGTCAGTATAGGTGGACTGCCCTGGTTACCCCTGAACTAAATTCGGGAGACACAGCCATAAAGACTGTCTTGCACATGTTCACTCCATTTCAACTGGAGACCCTACCTTTAACCATATCAATCAACCAGACAAGAGCCTGAAGGCATCCTATCTCAGATTTGCCTGCAACACAAGGGTGGAGCAATCAGCAGAAGTCATAACTTGAGACTTTTTACTTGTGGTGAAATGAAGTCACAACTAACATTTTATGCCTCCATGTGAGGGGCTAAGGTTGGTCATTCTACTCAAGATGAGGAATTCCATGAGTTTTCATTTTTTGCATAGTTAAAATAAAGGCACTGGCTTGACGTTTTGTGAAGCAGGCAGGACTAGACCAACAAAGTGATCGGAGTACAACACACTGTGTGAGGTGTCACTTTGCTTAGACCTGTCCCTAAAACAGCTCTGTTTTGTTCTCTGGGAGTGGCCTACTAAGCTGTCAGAAGAAGATTCATACAGACTTTGCAAGACACTCCTCTTCAATAATAGGAGCATCAATATGCGCAAATAGTAACTAAACATAAATACCACTTTTAATCCAAGACTATTGTTAGCTGTAAAAATAAAACCAATAAAAACTAAAGCAACAAAAGAGCACTTTGCTATTAAAATTTTAAAAAAGGAAAGAAAAAGATAAGAAAACAGTGTAGAATATGTTTTGTCACAGACATGGTGATATCACAACTGATTATTTAAGGAGAAGGGCTCTGTTCCTTAAGAGCGCTTCTTTTTAAGAAACCACTAATGCCAAAGAACCAGTTTTGGCAGACTATGCTTTGATCATCAAATATTTGTATTGTAATTAAGTAAGGACTAGTGACTAGAAATGATGAAAAAAAGTGGAATCAAAGTTTAAGTCAGAGACAATCAAGCTTTGTACATCTGTGTTACTAAACACAGGAATAATCCTGTGCAAATGGTTATGTGAGCGATAATATGCTTATCCATATACAGCATTAAGGAGACACACTTAAAATTCCTGTAGTGCATGGAGCACCATGATTATGCTCAAAAATGGCTAAATTACGTCCATGTTCAGTGCTGCTACAGTGAGACCTGACCTTAAGAATGCTTAGATGGATGATTAACAATTGATAAGCACCCTCTATGTGCTGCTAGCATTGCGTCTGCACTAAAAACAGGCAGCACTGACCACTAAACAGCAGCAGCAGCAGCTTCAATTCAACTCCCATTTCTGCCCGCTATCTGCTAAAGTTCACCCAATAGTTTGCTTACAACTGATTCCCTTAGACAGAGAATATGTAAGGAAGTCAACTACTTTCCCACTGCTTTACTGGCTTTCAAAGCCAGAACACATTTTTTTAACCTTGCTTTCAATTAATTTGTAGTACATGTGAAAGTTAAATCTACATGCATTGCAAAGAATTATGAGTGGGTCTGTGATTGTAACCCTGCATTATGTGTTCTTGACATGGATGCCAAAATTCACCTCTTGAGCTTCGTTCCCAAGGTTCATTTCTTTGCATCCATGTCGAGAACACAAAATAAAGTGGTTACAATTGATGATCCTGTAATAATCCTCTGTGTTACCATTTATAAACACTATTGTTCATCTCTCCCTCCCTCTCTCCTCCTCTCTCTCTCTTTATCTCTTTCTTTCTCATTCACTCATCAGCAGAAGCCAATGCCAGCACTAGTTGTGAAAACGATACCTGGACATAAAACTTTTACTAAAGTGATTGACTATTAAGTACCTGTGTTGGACTTCAAAAAGGACTACATTATTTTTATTAAGCATTTTGTATTTCCTACATAATCAGTTAAAGGATGGATATTTTTTATTTGCAATACATAATGGTCTGCAATATCTAATTGTTTAACTCAGCATCCCACCTATTCTGTGTTTTGCATGTATTAACTGCTGCAGAACTTAAACCCACTTATTAAACATAATGCTGTATGACCAAGAAATGTGGAACAACTTGCCAAGATGTTCAGAAGTCCTTCAGCTGATGATGCATGCTACGATCAACAAAGAACTAGGCTTATATGGAAAGGTCTTTCCAAGCCATGATGATATGCATTTTCTTCCATACTAGTAGTTTGTACCTCCTCTGTTAGTAACCATCTCATGAAAGTGAAACCAGAGTCATAGCTATAAACAACCTTTTGCCAAACTATTAAAAATTACTGCTCCAAGCAGTGCCTATCTAGTCACTGTTTGGTGTCACTGTGCCCTTAGACCAGCCATCTTACATTAAGATGGCCTCCCTATACCTTGTGGCAAAAGTGTGTAGCTCAGAACTCATCTGAGTTGGGGATTACTGGAGAAAGGGTCAGTTTGGGGCTTTCCCATTAGTAGTTGTGTTAAAACAGTTTAAATTTACCTGTTTATATGCCTCACATTTGCATGAGTTTGCCCTCAGTTTACCAGAGGTGCTCAACATTTGGCAACTTTAGACAGAGGTCTGGAGTGCATCTGCACTGAAATCCAAGATGTCCACTGAAAAAACTGAAAAATAAGTATATTTTAAGGCAGCACTGCACTTTGTTAACTGTATTTAATTGAACTGCTGCTTCATTTTTGCTGTCTGTGACTTAATCCAGCTAGCCCACTTCCTTCCCAAATGTCACATTCAGAAAAATACTGCCACAATGGACGGGCAGTTTCCCATCATTTCTCCTGCCAGCTTGATTGATATGGGCATCTTGAGTCAATGTAGCAATTGCTTCATGTAGACTGACAACCATTTACTCCTAAAGCAAACTAATACCCTATGTGAGAGATACAAATACACTGTGGAATTAGAGTCAATTCTCTAATGTAAAAACAAACTAGATATCAAGCAGGTTGTCGGCACACACACACACACACACACACACACTTCACCTCTCACGCAAACCTCACCTCTCACACAAAATAAGGTCAAAACACATAAACCCACAAATGAGGAAGTACTCACTAAAAGCATACCAAGAAGAACAGAGACCTCCCAAATGCACACCACCCACACTCACCATTCAGCATAAAGAAACCACTACACATATCAACACACAAACATCCATGTTTCAATAAATAAGCCCCTAAGTCAAAATACATCAAATGTCTTGGTCATAGGTGACTCCATAGTGAGATGGTCCCCTCACCGGATTGGATAAGGAGAATATCACGGTCAGCCACCCATCAGGTGCCAGGATCTGATAAATCATGCATGCACTCAAGTCATTCAACAAGTACCATTATGGATCTGTCATAGTCCATGTTGGAGTGAATGACTTGAGACTTACCTTTCTGGACTATATGAAGTGAGATATGACAGAACTCTCTGATTATGTGTCCCAGACAGGTATGTCCCTAGCCCTAACAATATCCTACTCTCACCCAGGATGATGCCACAATATAAGCAAAAAATGATTGATTTCAACAATTGGCTAAGCTTCTGGTGTTAGTCCATGGGGATCCAATATCTGTCAGCCTGGGAGGACATGGTAGACAGGCCATGCTGCTTTGCTAGAGATGGTTTGTACCTGTCCCCCTAGGCTTTCCGATACTGGCAAAGGTCCTTGTCCCCCCCCCCATAGTGCCTTTTTTAGGCAATGTCAAAACAACAGATTTTCCAATGTAACAAAATCTAATGGAGAGAAACTCAGGGTCGTGCTGCTTAATGCCAGGAGTTTAAACATGAAACTGCTCTCCCTGGAAGCACTGGAGGATGCTGACATCTGTGCAGTTACCAAGACATGATTCAAGACCACTGAGAGCACCCCAGCTGTGCAGGGCTACAATGCTTTCCATGCATTCAGAACTCAAAATGACCACGAAGGAACCAAAGATGGAGGTGTAGCCATCTTCATTAAAATCAAATACACTTTGAGACTGGTCAAACATCATGACTCTGTCAAACTACTCCATGTCCAGTTAACTATTGGGAAAGTGCCATAGCACATCATTGCTAGCTATAGATCCCCCACCATGAACCAGGATAAGCACATCGCCTACCTCGATTTACTGGAATTCCTCTTCATACAGCCCAACACTTAAGTCATGGGAGATTTCAACCATTCTTCCACAGACTGGGGGACATACATGAGTAAAAACATGCTCACTCAGAGGTTCCTGGACTTTGTTAACACAAATGCTCTGGAACAGACAGTCTGCACCCCCACTAGGGACTCCAATGTTCTAGACATAGTACTTACCAACACTGGGGGTCACTGTACTTCCTCATGTGTGATGCCTTCCCTGGTTAGGTCAGACCACAAATCAGTCTCGTTTGAAGTAACTACTCGAACTGACACCCTCACAGGAACACAAATTATAAAAAACTTCACCAAAGCTAACTACAACATACTAAACGATGGTATAAAAAGCTTCACACCACCCACAATCACAGACACCAGTGATCACTATGCAGAAATGTATGTAAATGCCTTGTACAAACACTTAGGCAACTGCATAAACTCGTCTGTAACTGACCGGATCAAAACCAGGTCTTCCCATAAAAACAAGCCACCATGGTGGACTTCAAGTATAAACAGATCATATAAGAAGATGAAGAAACTATTGTGCAAAAGCAAGAGGGATATCACTCTGCAGAGGAAGAGTTCCCTAAGCCAAAACAGGAAAATCAGAAATCTTGTAGTCTTCTAAAGCAAATTACAAAACTAAAATCACATCCGTAGTCAAGGATAATCATAAGGCATTCTTTAACTATGTCTGAAGTCTAAAAGGGAATGCCCAGCTATGTGCTGAACTGGTTGTAGATGGGATCACTCATACTACAAACAGAAGATATCACTAACCTCCTAGCTGACAGATTCAGTGCAAATTTCACCCCTTATCCATACCTACCATATCCCAAGGTATATCTGACACCGGCCCTCTGCCTAGTATCTCTAGAGAGCAGGTAATCTCTGCACTCACCAAGGCCATAAACACAGCCTCAGTGGGACCAGATAATAGCCCAGGTTGTTTACTAAACAATCTCAAACACAACTTAGCAGACCCACTTGGCATTCTCTTCAATCATAGCTTGAGAACTGGCTATGTTCCTGCAGAATGGAGAACATCAACAGTATCCACCTACATAAAGGGTGGCCATCAACTGACCCTGAGAACAAGAGAACCATAAGCCTAACCAGCCTCATCTGTAAGGCCATAGAAATAATTATTATGGACCTTATCAACAAGGACATAGGTGACCTCCAAATGCTGGACCCAATCCTGTTTGACTTTGTTAAGTGTAGATCATGCTTATTAAACCTGGTAGACTTCTTTGAGAATGTCACCAAAGCCATGGATGAAGGTAAGACATTGCACACAGCCTATCCTGACCTTGCCAAGGCTTTCAACACAATTCCCCACTCTGGCATCATTGAGAAACTCTCATAGATAAGGAATACTAGATGGGTAGCCAGTTGGCTCACCAACAGAACATGCTGTCAAAATTGGTGACTTCACCTCCACTAGTAGACCTGTCACCAGTGGAGTACAACTGGGGTCTGTGCTGGACCCCTTACCATTTGTCATCTATTTCTCAGAATAGATGGCCTTTGGCTCACCAAGTTTGCTGATGCAAAAAAATGCATTATTATTCCGTTTGGCAAAATGTAATTCTCTACAAATTACAATATTGATAGCACCCCCCTGAGTTTCAACTCAGTGGTGTGAGTCTTGGGAACACAGGTTGATAACAGTCTGAACTTTGAACACCAAGTTTCCATGGTGGTAAGGAAAGCCTTCTACATAGTGCACCTCATAAACAAGGACATAGAATCCAGATCAAGGAATGTTATAACTCCACTGTACTCAACCCTCACCAGACCACTAATAGGGTATAATGCTCCCTTTTGCATGTACCTCACCAGACACCTGTGGCAGCTGGGCAGACCTCAGAGGTTTGTCACTAAGAAAATACAGGGACTCCAAACCATGACCTATGTGGACAGACTGAAAGCACTATCACTTTACTCTGTATCTAATCAAATACAATGTCCCATTTGGCATGTACCTCACTAGACATCTGCAACAACTGGAGAGGCCGCACAAGTACCTCACAAAGAGGATCCTAGGCCTTAAACACTTATCCTATATGGACAGACTCAAAAAACTCCAACTATTCTCTGTCTCATATTGCCTACTTAGAGGCGATCTCTGCTTGACTTACAAAGGCATGTCTGACCCAGGTCTGCTACAAATGCTACATCTAAAGAAATCCCAATCCGTCCACACCACACACTCCAGAGATCACAACCTCATTACCACAATTAACAGAACATGCTGGAGGGACAGGTTCATAACCCAGAGACTGCCCAATGCTATGGAATAGACTTCCCATACATGTCAAACAGAGCACCTCACTGGCCCTCTTCAAGAGAAATCTTGATGAGTGGATGGGAAATAGAAAATTCACACCAGGGATCACTCCAGTAGCTCTACTCAACAGAGGCACTGGGAACTAAGGTCAGGTGGCACGATGCCGGGGTAATCCTATGGGCTAGGCTTGTAAAGGCTCCAGGGCCATTAGCCTAGTACACACCTATGAACCTACGAACATATAATAAGCTGCTGAGAGTTGACTTGTGCCTGGCCTATAGGGCAATCTCCAACCTGGCCCTAATGGAAATGCTGCACATCCACAAGTTAAATGGCTCAAGAGTCACTCACTCTAGGGATCTCAACCTAGCTTGTGACATTAACAAAACATGCTGGAGAGACAGATATATCTCCCAGAGACTGCTGCTTCTCTGGAATAGAATGCCTATTCATGTAAAACTGAGCTTCTCACTGACCCTATTCAAATGCAACCTAGATAATTGGATGGGAGACTGCAAATTCACCCCTGGAGTGCCACCCATGTCCCTAATGGACAGGGTTAGCCAGAGTTGATCACAGCCCTGCTCTGTTCATAAATTTGTTCTGCGAACTACCCACAAAAGAAGGGGGATACTTGGGATTAACGTGACTAGTTTTTTAGCCGCTATCCTAATAACCTCCTATGAGCCTATGAACTATACTCAATTAACTGCTCTTTCATGGAGGGTGCTGTGCCCATTCAGAGCTGTAGCAGGGGATTTGGTACCCCAGGTAACACACTCATTTAATGACAGGACAGAAAGTTGCTATGTGGGGTGCACATCTAGAAAGACTTGTCTTGGTCTGTGAACATAAATGCCACTGTCAAGAAAGCACAGCAATGCCTTTACTTTCACTCACTCTACATATGGACTGTTCCTGCACCCAACATCTGGGGGGTCTTATCTTAGCATATGCTGCAAAACGGCCAAATTTATCAGAAGTTTCTATGCTCTGGCCATCAGGCTACTGAACTCCAATAGCAACATATATCTCGCTTGACATCAGGGACAGTAGGTAATACGATGAGAGAGAAGCATATTTGTGTGCAATAACCTTAAAAGGCCTTAAATACACTGTGCAATTAATCTAACAGAGTATAATCCTATTTATGTACAATATCTGCTGATGCTAAAACAGCATCCTGTGCAATAAATAACAGCTGTGAAATTTTTGTGCAATAAATATGTTTCCTTAGATTAGTGCCAACAGAATCCTGTACAGTAAGAAGCAACTGTTAAATTCTGTGCAATAAATACCCTGTCTCTTTAGCTTAGTAAATGTCTGTTGATATGTAAAACAGTAAACATTGTGTAGTAGGAATGTCTAAATATAGTAATGTGAATGGTTATTTATGTTGTTTGCACAGAGCCTGGAGTAATGTAATTTTGTTCAGCTGCACTTGTGGAGTCTGAACGACAATAAAGTTTCTTTGATTTTGACTTTACCTTTAAAAAACAACATTGTGAGATTTTTTCCAAGCTACCATTAACTAATCACAGTCATTACTTATAAAACAATATGTAAACTGCCTTAAAACAAAAAGCAGTTCCACAGATTACAAGTTATCATTATATTATCATTTAAAACAGCTAGTAAACTGTCCAACTGCTGTTATTTTTAAGATTAGCATCCTTTGCAAGCTGTGTCAAGGGAGGATGCCCATCTATCCCACGGTTCATACAGCTATGGCCCTGGATAACAACTGCCCTAGAAGCTTTTCTGCTAACTATCTCTTGTACTATTTCACTGTCAAACCCATAAGCAATTGGATATTTAATTATACCCTACTATGAGCAAACCTTTTCTGTAAACTATGCTCCTCTTTCCCACAATTCCCACAATATGCTCTGTCTTGCTTACTATTATTGTTAACATATCTTATCTCTTCCTATGTGACCCATGAAATAGTCTACCCTCTCATTAGCATACGCACATAAATCCAGTATGATAAACTGTTATAGTTACATGGTTCCTGGGATTCAGTAAACTCCACGTAGACTTCGCACAAAGCCTACACAGAGTTTGCATGTGTGCGTGGTAATGCTCAGTGAGCATTTAAGTATAAACAAGTGCGGTTTCAGTGTTGCCGGCCAGGAAACCATGTAAAGCAACAAGAATATCAATCTTGTTTACATTAGAGCACAGTCAGCTAGTGTGTTTGTATGGAATGCCACAACCAGGGCTTGACATATATAGCTGTTATAGCTCTCAATCTCTTTGTGGAATAAACTGGACAAAGATCAACCTAATGGGGGAATGCCTCAGGAATAGGCACAGATTTGACATATTTGCTATTTAAAAGTGTGCTAGAAAAACAAGGTTACTGTTAAGATAATTGTTCTGAAAGATTTGAAGTCTGAAACTCAAATGTATGTAATTATTTAGTAACATCAGTCCTGAGATCATTCCAGTGTAATGACATAAAACCACTAATTTTACAATGAACAAACCAAAACATATAAGCCAATATTCTGGACATACTACGAAAGTCTGGGCAGTTGAGAGGTATCATAGTCATGTATATGTTCC
This sequence comes from Protopterus annectens, assembly GCF_019279795.1. NCBI lineage: Eukaryota > Metazoa > Chordata > Ceratodontiformes > Protopteridae > Protopterus > Protopterus annectens. The sequence goes on along the minus strand of NC_056743.1, from coordinate 1,402,918,803 downwards.
AAACACACTACAGAACAGTGTATACAGTGCAAAGTATTATGAAATCCCATTCCTGGCATTCTGTACCAATGTTGTGTAAATGATCAGTAAGGTACATGGACTGTCATCTAAAATAAACACTCAGGGTAAGTGTATGTATTGAGAAGTGGCACATAGATGAATTGTAGGAATGAACACAGGGAAAGAGGACAAGTGAAACAACCTAATGTACAGCAGATGAGGGCATGTCAATAGAAGACAGTTGTAGCAGCAATACCAGCCACATATCAATATGGTACAGTAGGGACAATGAAAATGTCTATTATGTGATTGTCACACAAGGCGACATATCAGTGGGGAAGGTGCCTGTGTGAGATAAGCATCCTTACATGATCAATCCTGAGGACATCTATCAGGGATGTTATACAATTGGGATAGGGTGCATATTGTGAAACTGTACAAACTGATTTGTCTGAACATTTGTGCAATCTCAGCAGAGATCTCCAGCAAGTGGGACACAGGTAAAGGCTCATGAATAACATTAAAAGAAGTACACACAATCATGGAAAATAGAATAATACCACCAATAATCCCATGTCTATGACATGACATATGTGATTTAGAATGATCAGAGATGTTTCTGCACAAACACACTTGTACAACTGTTATGACATGTCTGCACTCTATGACAGTAATCACGTACACTATCCCAACACTGTAACATCTGCTGGAGGTGTTAGGAGGGACATTGCTTTACTTGTATGTGCGATTATGATCAATACAGGCTAGCTGACCAGTGTGCATGGCAAATATATATGGCACAATCCACACTTTCACAAATGTTACCCATGCCATTAATTTTGTCAGCTATGCATGTACTGTGTTCATCACTGGAGCAGGTATCACACATATAGATCTGATGTAACAACTTGATGGGGTTTCTGTACCATCAGACCATAATGTTTATGCCACAAAAAGAATACTTAGGTATGGCCAATACAATGTGTGACAGCTCACTATGACAAAGATGGTACACTTCAGTTACACATCACTAGAAGATGTGTATAGAGGTACATGAAGAAGGATGCATTGTACTCAGTTATTGGCCTGTGATGTGGATGTCCTTCACATACTCAGTAGTTGTGTTACATACAAGGGAGTAGTCAGCACTGTGGTGACATGTTGGGGATGTCCTACATACCATCTACCCCTAGACACAGGTCACATACCTATTGTTCTGATTATAGGGCATGATGTCTACATTATACTTGGGCTGCGTGTTTGATTATCTGATGTAACAAATCCCCCCATCTATTTGTGTCACTGCAGGTGTTTTCATGGCTGTGCCAGCAATCTTTTCTGTCTGTTGATACAGTTTGTATTATACTAATATCACAGCTGCAGCCAATGATTGCCCACAATCTGTAGTCCTTCAGAGCTGTTTGGACACAGGATGTGTATGTCATTTGTGATGTCTGTGACTTAAATAATGGACAGGAAAGGGCCTAGCAGACAACCCTGATGTATGGATCTGATCACTGGACCTGAGATAGAGTTCACTTCACACATTTCAAGATATTCAGACATAATGTATGTAATATAGTGGTCTCCCCACTTGGTGATATAGATGTTTATAGTCACATCTGACAGAGATGAATGAATACCTCTGTGTGGATTTGTATCAAATGCCTTGGGCTTGTCAAGTTCAAAAGGATGATAGTGTTGTCATCATGCATGCCTTTGATGACCTCTTTGAGGACATGTAACATGTAACAGACATAATGTAGCATTAACAACTCACATAGCTCTTTTGCACACAGCCGGGTTATTACTAGACTCCATTTAAATAAGGTCCATGAAGACATGTTGGTCTACCTCACAGATGAAGAGAGTTAGCATGTGTATATACATGCCTGCATTAGGTGCTGTCCCTCCCAACTCACATGAATGCATGTTCATGTACACCCTTCTACAGGAACATAGTCTGTGTGGAAGATGTGTTGAAGTGTGTATTCAACTGTATCAGGAAGGTGTATGTGCTGAGTCATGCGATATGTGATCTGTGATGTTGCCACAGTCCATTGATTCTGTGTGATAGGCCTGGATGAAGGTAAGACAGTGCATACTGCCTATCCTGATCTGGCCTGGGATTTGGACACAATCCTCTATGCAGGTATCAGTGAGAAACTCTCCCAGCTGGGGAATAACCCTTACATCACTAAATGGGTAACCAATTATCTCACTGACCGAAAACATACTGTGAAAGTTGATGAATAAAACTGTACCAGTAGAGCTGTCACTATTGACATACCCCAGGGATCTGTGCTTGGCCCTTTACTGTTTGTAATCTATTTCTCAAATGTTCAGGCTAAAGTATATGGCTTTTGGCTTACCATGGTTGCTGATTCTTGCATACTATATGCAATCACTGAGTCCACCTATGATGATAACATACTACAGCAGGGGTTAACACAGACAAACGATTTGTGACAAAGCCACATGATGTACAAATGAATGCAAACTGTATCTTTATTTTGTCCTTCTGAAAAATGGATTCCCTGCTAATTACAGCATTGACAACAGTCCCACTGTGCTGAAACACAGTGATGCAAGCACTGGGAACACATGTAGATAGCAATCTGAACTTCGACCACCAAGTGTCCACACTGGTATTGAAAGCCTATGCTGTGCATATCATAAGTCATGCCATCATATTCAGATCTTAAAATTATATTACAGCACTGTACTCAATCCTCATAAGAACACTAATAGAGTATAATACTCTCTTTTGCATGTACCTGACCAGACACATGCAGCAGCTGGAGAGACCACAGGGGTTTCTCACCAAGAAAGCGCAGGGCCTATAAACCATCACATGATGTATGCGGACAGATTGAAATTCATGTCACTATATTCTGTATCGTATAGGATGAGGTGACTTCTGCCTTTCCTCCAGTTCAATCTCTGACCCTACCTTGGTGAGAATAGTGCACATCCACAAATCAGATATAGCTGATGATGTCAGCAGTATCTGATGAAGAGAATATGGTAATAACAGTGTTCCACAAGCTGATGTAAAAAACTTGCTGTAATATCAAGCAACAGCACAAACAAATACACACACCCAGTTGACTGCAGTGAGAATGGACCCCCCTGCCCATCTAAGTATACAGACTACAACACTCTGTATTTAAGGCAAGCACCACAGCTCAAGTCTAACTTAGAGCATCTCAGGCAACACTTTATAGCCAATGACAGCAGCAGTGTCTGGTGAAGAGAATATGATAATAACAGTGTCCCACATGCTAACGTAAAAGGCTCACTGTAATGTCATCCAAGAGCACAACACACACACACACACACACACACACACACACACACACACACACACACACACACACACACACTTGATGGGAATGAGAATAGAACCCCTACCTATCTAAGATCACAGACTACAAAACTCTGTATTTAAGGAAAGAGCTGCAGATCAAGTCTGACTTGAAGTGTCTCAGACAACACTTTACAGCTGATGACATCAGCAGTGTCTGGTGAGGAGAATATGGTAATAACAGTATCCCATATGCTGCTATAAAAGGCTCACTGTAATGTCAGGCAAGAGCACAAACACACACACACTGCTAATCAAGTGCACTGAAAACAGCTCTGCTAATTTCTTAGGTGTACAGACTACAGAACTCTGAATTTAAGGCAAGAAATGCAGCTCAACTTTAACTTGGAGTGCCTCAAACAGCACTTTATAACTGATGACATCAGCGGTGTTTGGTGATGAGAATATGTTAATAACAGTATCCCACATGCTGGTGTAAAAAGGCTCTCTCTAATGACAAACAAGTGCTCAACACACACACACAGACACACACACATGCACACACGCACACACGCACACACACACACACACACACACACACACACACACACACACACACACACACACACACACACACACACACACACACATACTTGACTGCAGTGAGAACAAAACCTCTACTTCTTTAGGTACCCAGACCTTAGCACAAGTCTGACTTTTGCAAGGCTGCAGCACAACATATAGTGTATGATATCTGCAGGGCATGTTGAAGAGATGATGGGAGGCCTGCATGAAATGGATGTGAAAGCATGTGCAAGTGTCAAAATACTGTCAATTTATGGGATTGGAGTGGTAACTGTAAGATACACACTTATGCTCTTCTGGCTAGACACACACACACACACACACACACACACACACACACACACACACACACACACACACACACACACATAGACACATACACACACACACACACACACACACACACACACACACACACACACACACACACACACACACACACACACACACACACACACACACACACACACACACACACACACACACACACACACACACACACACACACACACACACACACACACGCAGACACATACGCAGACACACACACACACACACACACACACACACACACACGCACGCACACACACATGACTGCAGTGAGAACACAAGCTCTACCTAAGTACACAGCCTACAGAACTCACAACTTTAACCCAGTACCATTGCACAAATCTGACTTATAGTGGATGACATCAGTGGGACATATTGAAGAGAAGATGTTGGGAGGCCTACATAGGTTCATAACTTCATAGGTTCATAGGAGGTTACTAGGCTAATGGACCTAGGGTGTTTACAAGCCTAGCTGTGTAAAAACACAAGTACTCTTATTGAGCATAGTTAGATTGTCATTGGTAGCAAAGCAATTTTGGGATTAGCACCAATTGCTCCTGCTCATGAGGGACATAGGTGTCACCCCAGGGGTGAATTTACAATCACCCATCCAGTTATCAAGGTTGCTAACTGGGTCATTGAGGAAAACTGCTTCATATGCAGTGGGAGCCTATTAAAGAGGAGTGGCAATCACTGTAAGATATATCTGTTTTTCCAACATTTTCTGCTTATGTCACAGGCTAGGTTGAGATCCCTGGAGCAACTTATTCTTGTCCCATTTGATTTGCAGATGTCCAGCATTTCCAGTATGGTAGGCTCTGAGACTGCTCTGTAGGGCAGGCATAGGTCAACAGCCTGTATGATGCTGAGTACAGTGACAGGTCTTTCAGTCTTTCCATGTGTGTCATGTTTTGAAGGCCCTGAATTCTCCCCATCAAAAACCTCTGTGTTTTGTCCAGTAGCTGCAGGTGTCTGGTGTGGAACAGACAGAAGGGAGCTAAGTACTCAATTACTGGTCTGATAAGGGTCGAGTAGAGTGGAGCTATGAGCTGCCTGGTCTTGGATGTGATGCCCTTATTTATGAGGTGCACAATGTAGAATGTGTGTCTTATAACTATGGGCACATCGTGATTAAAGTTTAGATTGCTATCAACATGTGTTCTCAAGTTTCACAACACTGAGTTTGAGCTTAGAGGGGTGCTATGTATATCATAATTAGCAGGGGTACTTCATTGTTAAAAGGGGCAATGAGGCTATTTTTGCTTTAAGATTCATTCTGTGAGTTTGACATCAATTATTCGTCTGTGCCAGCCCTTTCTATAATATGTAAATGTAAACGAGTACTGTGCAAGACTCACCCAGGCAGTTTTTGAGTTCCAAGCATAAAATATGCTGCAAATGTCTGTTCAAACCAATATTCCAACAAAAGCAGTTTCCTTTCCAAAAAAAAAACAAGGTTGCTTTAAAACGCAAGCATAGACTATGCTACAAATGTCTATTCAGACCAATATTCCAACGGCATCAATTTCTTTTTCAAGAAAACAAAGTTGTAGAAAGATGTATAAAAGACTGCTTTTTATTAATAACAGAGGTGGCGCTTTACAGCTTCTTCAGACCATGATAAAACTGAGAAAGACTTCACTTTTATATACACACTCATAAATTAATCAAACAATTAAGCAATTAATTCTGCTAGTAAAAATCAGTTTGTAAAAATGACATTCACATAGACTGCAGTGAGTTCTGTGACTTCAATAAATGTTTACATTCATATAAAATCATATAACAGAGCTGATATATAAAATTAGTATAAAGTTGCAAACATATATGGATAATAAAATATATCTCATGTAAAATATAGTCTTACATCTAGCATTTAAATTTTCTACTTTTTAACTTGGGCTTTAAAGGAATCTTGTCATTAAAACCTGGGGATGTGTGCAATCTAATTATCAGTCTGCTTCTAACTGTTCAGTTCGATTCCTTATATCTCCCCCTCTCCTACTAGGTAAATTAGTTTCTAAAATCATAAACTTAAAACTATGTTTAGCCCCTTCCTTTAGGACATGCTTGGACAAGGCATTCACTTCTGATTTTATTTTAATTTGGTACACATGCTCCCTAATTCTGTTCCTCAACTGCCTATCTGTTTTTCCTACATAAAAACCACTACATTCCAGGCAGATAGCTAAATAAACTAAATGTTCTGTAAAATAAAATCAGAAGTGAATGCCTTGTCCAAGCATGTCCTAAAGGAAGGGGCTAAACATAGTTTTAAGTTTATGATTTTAGAAACTAATTTACCTAGTAGGAGAGGGGGAGATATAAGGAATCGAACTGAACAGTTAGAAGCAGACTGGATAATTAGATTGCAAGCATACATCCCCCCAGGATTGAATGACAAGATTCCTTTAAAGCCCAAGTTAAAAAGTAGAAAATTTAAATGCTAGATGTAAGACTATATTTTACATGAGATATATTTTATTCTCCATATATGTTTGTACAAACTTTATACTAATTTTATATATCAGCTCTGTTATATGATTTTATATGAATGTAAACATTTATTGAAGTCACAGAACTCACTGCAGTCTATGTGAATGGCTTCATTTTTACAAACTGATTTTTTACTAGCAGAATTAATTGCTTAATTGTTTGATTAATTATTTATGAGTGTGTATATAAAAGTGAAGTCTTTCTCAGTTTTATCATGGTCTGAAGAAGCTGTAAAGTTTAAAGCACTCACCTCCTTGTTATTAATAAAAAGCAGTCTTTTATACATCTTTCTACAACTTTGTTTTCTTGAAAAAGAAATTGATGCCGTTGGAATATTGGTCTGAATAGACATTTGTAGCATAGTCTATGCTTGCGTTTTAAAGCAACCTTGTTTTTTTTTTTTGGAAAGGAAACTGCTTTTGTTGGAATATTGGTTTGAACAGACATTTGCAGCATATTTTATGCTTGGAACTCAAAAACTGCCTGGGTGAGTCTTGCACAGTACTCGTTTACATTTACAATTTATGACATTTTTATTGGAACTGTGCAGGCACCTTTGCTTTATCGTGGTGTTTTTCTTTATTATTTATACACTTCCTTTCTATAATATGTTAACATTGTTTGGAGACTCTATTTGACTGCACCCATTTGACAGTCATCTACAAACTTGGTAAGCCACAAGCCATCTACCTCTGCCTCGACTTCAGAGAAAGATTTTCCAAACAGTTGAGGGCTCAGCACAGATCCTTCTGGCATTCGACTGGTAAGAGGTATAGTGGTGGAGGTACACTCCCCAACTTTGACAGTATGCATTCTATCGGTGAGCCAGTTGGCTATCCATCTAGTAATGAATGGGTTAATCCCCAGATAGGAGATTTTCTCTATGATACCTGAATGGGAGATTGTGTCAAAGGCCTTGGATAATTCAGGATAGGTGGTATAGCCTGTTATCCCTCATCCAAGTCTTTGGGGTCAATATCAAAGAAGTCCACTAGGTTTAATAAGCAAGATCTATACTTGACAAAAACCAAAATTGGTTGGGTCAAGTGTGTTGAAGGTCACCTATGTCCCTGTGGATAAAGTCCATGATGATTACTTCCAAAACCTAGCAGGTAAGGCTGGATGGGCTTATGGGTCAGTAGTTCTGGTTTTGCATGTTAGCAGATTTAGTTCATTGCATATTATATGACATTTGATATTAATTTATGTAGTGTAGTTGATATATGTGTAAAAAAAGTACTGAGTCAGCAGGGCTGCAGTGCATGGGGGGAGCCAACACAGGGCTGTGTTGTAAATATGTGACATATTGTTAGATAGGGCCTTCCGTTTATTATTTTTCACATGTAATTTCATGGCATAAACAGGAAATGGACAGTAAATTGCACTAATACATGATAATATTTTGTTTTCCATAGTACATTGAGCAGTGGGTTAAAGTTATGGTTGGCAAAATATTTGCCCAAGCAGGATACACATTTCCATTACTTTCCCTGTTTGCACATAGTTAAGCAGTGCACAAATGTGAGCTACATTGCTAAAAGTCTGACAGTTAGTACTGAGTCTATGAAACACACCTGCTGCTATACTGTCTTTGTGGCAGCAGGTGTAAATGCATTGACACATTTTGTTTTGAGCCCAAATGATACTGATTTCAAATCCAGGTGTATGTGATACTTTTAAATAAACAGTCATAATGCAATGACATTAATTTTTTATAGTATGTGTGTTGCTGTGTGTTGGCATAGTGCAGCAGGGTTAAGCAGCATTGTGGATAGGTAACTGCAGCATTGTACCACCGCTCACAGTCACTTTGCATTGTTGTGCAATGCCAAAATCAGAGCAAACACAGAGGCCAAAAAGTGAAGGGATCCATTGCTTTTTCTGGCACTTGTGTGTGTTATGTGTGATTCTACTTTTTGATCAAATTATAGGTATTAAAATGGGGTAGAGAGGAAAGTGGAGAAATGGGGAGCAAGCAGGGAGAAGAACAAAGGAAAAGCAACATGGGAATGTGCAGGAGGAAGGTTGGAAAGAACCATAGCTATCAATTTCTTTAACAGTAAAAACTGATATATGCAGAATATTAGATGAATTTGGACTGTCACCTCCAGAGAGAAGGGTGACTGCCTAATCATGTTGTATAGCCAATTGAATGAAATTAAGTTTGTCAAGAAGACATGTGTGCAAACTGGGGAGTTATGTATAGGACATTGTTTTGTGGGACAGGTGTCCATTTTTTTTAATTCAGTACAAGAGGAATGCTGGGTAAGGGATGTAGGTATGTCTGGGTCAGGTAAGTTGGGTATGTGAGGAAGCAAATTCAAACAAACATGACAAGAGACAGGGTTGGTGAGGGACACAAATGGTTGGGGGACACTGTGACACTCCTGCACTGGCCCAGTAATCAAGGAGCCTCAATTCTCACCACTAGCACCGGTAAGGGACTTGCACATTGGGATGATAACAAGTACACACACAGTAAAGTGCAATTTCCCTTAAGAGCACGCAGAGATCACAGTCCGTCTTGGGCTGGTTTTTACCTCTTTCTCCAGATCCCCAATAAGATTCCCCACTGGCACAGCCATAGAGTTGAGTTCTTAGCTAGAGTTCCAAGCCAAGTCCTCCCAGCACTCTCTCTGTCCAACCAGTGCTTCATGCCCCTGCCCAAGTAGCTGACGCGCTCCCCCACACACACACACACACACACACACACACACACACACACACACACACACTTTGAGATTTCATTTATACACAAACACACACATCGGAAAGGCTCACATAGGTTTACTAGCTATGCACCCTTCTGTCCAAATCATAAAGTAGTTATCAGTGCCACCAGAACCTCTTATCAGCTACTATAAGGCCCTTCATAAAGGGTGACCAATCTACTGTGTAATGTTACTATTATCTAAATAGTAAATGTGACTAAGACTTTCAAGGCTATTTAGAGTGGCCTATACAATGCCACCAAATACATATGCAAGTACCCTAAGAGCTTAAATATCTCTAAACAAACCAGCAGCAATTAAAAGGTTTAAATATATTTAATAATAAATAATAAAATAACAAGACAATATTCAATAACTCAGCACAGTGACTACAGAATTCAGAATCACAAGAAATATTTTAAAACAACATTGCAGGACAGTCTCAAATACATACAGAAAACATCTAAACTAAGATTTACTATATTCCTATCTATAGCTAAAAAAAATTACTTTTCCCTAAGTCTTACTTACAGACAACACAAAGGCAGAAGTGCTGATGAGAGGATGTTTCCAGGTCCAAAGACAAATACAAAATGCACAGTCTCTGAGATAGTTCCCAAATTAATATAAAAGCATTACTGCTGGGTCAGCTGGATGACATCACTCTTTGTCACCTGCCTTTGGTTCCAAGGCTAACAGAAGCTTAGAATTAAACACCTCTGTGTCAAAAATACATATCTCTCAGATGTTTGCCTAGACCTGGAAGTCGTAAAACAGTTAAGCACGTTTACATTTTAAACCTAGTAATTATTTTTTTTCAAGACAACAGAAAAACCCCTAGGTCTAGACATCCTGTCTCATTGCATTAACTAATTGTAAACAATTTCAACTTATTTTCTTGAAGCCTTGCAAGTTAACTCTGTATGTTCCAACTTCTATTCTTAAAACATACATTTGCACCAGTGTATAGTTTTGTATACATTCCTATTCTTTCCCAATAGGGTACACTGTTATTACATTCTTGAAGCTCAGTACATAACATACAGTTAAACACACACTTCTGCACCAGTAGTTTAATATCCACATAACATGTAGTTCTCTTACATTTGTTAGACAAGTGAATCATAGTAATATTCACAAATGGCATAAGATTATTTACAGAATTCCAGATAGCTGGACTGCCAGTGTCACATTTCTATATTTTTTTGTTTCTTTCGGCTTTTCCTGGTTAGGGGTCGCCACAATGGAACTCTGGTCCGCTAATGATTGGCAATAGATTTTTACGTGCTGGCTTGCTGGGCCTAACGCACAACCTTCAATGAAGGAATGCCCATTCATGCATGTCACCGCACAGAAGATGCTCTAACTGAGAATCGAATGGGCAACGTCTAACTGTGAGGCGACAATGCTACCGCAGCACCACCACGGCAGTATTAGTGTCACATTTCTATATAAATCATATTAATATTTTCAAGTGACATATAATTATTTATGAAATTCCAGCTAGCTGGGCTGGCAGCATTTCAGTTTGTCACAGACGCCATCATTGGGGTGAAGGAAGGGACAACACAGGCTCATGCCCATCAAGCTTGGAGACAGTGTGAATCGAGTCCTCGCCCACTGGACTGTCAACACTGTCCCCTTACTCCATTGGTGGCTGGAGTGCTTGATGCCTTCTCCTTCTATGTGCCATGAGGAAGAGCAACCTCTTGATCTGGCATAGGTGTACACCAGTGTTGGGGTGCACGGCCATAAGTACCAACCCTGGTATTTTCCGGCAGGTGATGAAATCACCACCTCCACCACTGCTCTCAGAGAGTATCACTGTACCAGTTTCCCAGACAGTATTACCTGAGGGCATCTGTAGTGCAAGGGCAGCAGAGGCAGTGCTGCCAGGTTGGATCCCAGACATACTGGGCATCGGTGCTGGAGATGGTGGAGCAGAGACATGCTGATCCACTGGGGATGGTCTACCTTGCTGTGCTGTGTAACATTTATTGATGTGGTACACGTGGGTGACATGGAGAATTTTTGATGACACATAATAGAAAATAAAAAGAGGGATAAGTTGTTGGGTGAAAGAAAAAAGAGATAAAATTAGTACCATCATATATGACATACAGTGCATTAACACAATTGTACAGCTATTTTATAGGATGTATTACATTTAACTATGCATCCTAACAGATTCACACTATAGTACAGATTGGTGAAAGTAATCTTTGAAATGTGCATATGTTGCACATATGCATGTTCTAATTATACAGATTACAGTTAACAGCAGGGCATTTATGCCACTGGTATAGAGTTTTTAATTTAATGCAAATATTATTAAAGAAATGCAGTACTGTATAGTTGTGATTTGTAGTATTTGAACACACAACCTCTGATTACAGTCTAGTATTTGACTCCTAAAATTGGTTTGTGCTACAGAGTAATGCATGCATACTTGCTTTTACAGTTGGGATATGCATGCTCAACTTGATACAGCTATATAAAAAATCCTAAAAGCTACCTTTAACCTTTAAAACTACAATAATACATCTCTTGTGCTGCATGCATCCCACTTGCTTCACTCAGTCTCTCCATTTGAGCAACATGAACCGGCCTATTAAACTCACATTCGGCAGCAGCTGGGGAAAGAACAGAGAAGAACAGAAGAGAATTATGCATACCACTCTTGCCTATATTTAGCTTTCTAAGTATTACAAGTACTCGCTTATTGTTCTACTTACACAGCTGTGGGATGTTGGCAGTCTCAAATTCATTTAACCAATGGTTGAGGTATCCCTTTTTCCCCTATGTAGGTCATTAAAATGGTGCCAACACTGCTTTCCAGTCTGTGTGTGCGATGCCAGTGGCAACAACCTAAGCCAAACTATTCAATGTCTCAGACTTGCACTGGGAGCCAAAAAAGTCCCCTGCAGAACCTTTTGGCTATGGCTCTTTACCAGGAGTCCAATAAATATCCTGGACTCCTGACCCACCCCACCTCTTTGTCCTAAACTGGGCAGCTTCCCCTCTAAAGCCAGACATACCTAACAGCTGAACTAGAGCAATGAAAATTGATGCTTTGCTGCCAATTCCAGTTATCGCATTTACTGGTAGTGCAGAAACCTGAGCAACGATGCCAACCATGTTTGCATTATGTTAAGCAGAGGTCAGCAGTGACAAGCAGGTAGGAATTACATAATTGAAATTGGAAGGTTACTCTCACGCCTGGCCTTAGTTTGAGGGGCATCAACTAATGTAGTCTTGAAATATCTATTGGAAATTGGAAAGTAACTGGTGGGTTAAGTTTGCAGACGTACTGGGCATAAATGTAATGATCTGACACATTTGTTTTTGTCTTTATACACTGATAAAATTGATTTTTACAGTGTAGGGTTCAATCCTAGGCATAAAGGGCAAAACATTTTCTTCTACAGCGTTGATTTTCCATCTTTGCCACAGAAGAAGTGCTGCTCAAACATAGTCAGGAATCATACATAAATACAGGTAACAGCTTGAGGTGTTACACATGTATGTGTGTGACCTGACAAGGTTATTGTATATATATCCAGTTGTGTATGTGTCTTATATAATTGTGGAGGCCATACAAGTTCAGATAGCAGAATTATATTTACAGAAATATAGTAGACAATATACCCTCAGTCATACATATGAAAACACAATAATGGTGTTTTATCCCTCATACATATAATTCATATCATCTCCACTATCTAAAGTGTTATAAGTAAGAATTAATATAATGGGAAGTTGAACAACAGTAAAACTTTGGTTATTTTTCTATAAATGTAAATTTGCCTATGCCATGAGTGATAATTGAATAAAGGTGTTAAAAACAGTAAAATTGTATGGAATATCCTGTATTATAGCACAGGACCATGTGTATGGCAGTCCTACACTTATACCTGTTGGCACAAGAATGTTGAAATAACACTTGTCTATTTTTCAGTTCATTGGTATAAACTGCAGAGTCACAACAGTAAAAATAGTTTGAACAGCCTATACTAGAAACCAGGACCATTTCTACTCCACCCCTACACTTACGCCTGCTGTCACAGGACTAGTTACATGACATATCCTAATTTCTTTATCATTCTTAAGGTATCTGTGTAAATCACCATGCAATCCCACTTAGCGTGTTTGCATGGTGCCCAACAAATTTAATTAAATGTATCCAATTTCAATTATTGACTGTCTGCATCTTGTCTGCAGGTGTTTGATGGGTGCAGCTGTTGGGGAACGTTGCTAACTGCCACACAATGCAACATAGCAGTGTTATGTGATGGCAAACAAAAATTGCAGCAATATATTGTTTTTGACTTTTGTTGCAGTTTTACAGATGCCCTGTTTGCAGTTGTTCTGCAGATGTTCTGTCTGCTTCCTGGGTGTGCCACAAGTCTGAGTTTGCACACTAAGTATTGCACAAACAAAATAAACACACATGCCTGACATTCATTTTTCTCCATTTCTCTTGTTAGTGCTAAGCTGTGCACCAAGCAAAACTGCCCCCCCAAAAGAAAATGTAGTTGAAATGAGGAAAAGCAATCTATGACATAAAGACTACAAAATGTTAGTGCACATGAAATATTTCTACATTGGTCTGATTTGAACTCTCACTCCATTGAACCATCATAATACAGTAAGGGTGCCTTATCCTTCTTTGCCACACAAACACGTTTGTAGCAAGGAACTGAAATAATTTTGAATACAACCAACTGCAGCATCATCTATAGTACTATGAAAGTATATAACAGTTTTTCTACATGTATTAATTTTAGATGTAGTGCACTGAGTGATCACACAACCAGTTATGAGTATTGATGGTAAATATGCAGCTCTGTCTTACCTCTCTGTATTTATTGCAGTATTCTCTTATCTGACCAGTAATCTGAGACATTTGGGCCTGGGGCTCACAACCTGAGCCCATAAAACCTGTAACTGCTATAGAAACAACTAGCGTTGAAATATGCTTGTTGCCTATGTACCACATGGTGCGTAAATAGGAAAGAGAGAGACAGAGAGAGAGAGAATCTGAGACATGCGGTCTGTAAACCATTCTATATTATTGTCCTTAAAATATGTGAGGATATTAAATGGCAATAATATAATATGCAGTTGCCAACAAATGAAGGGAAGGTTGGATGTTAATGAACAGAACCTGTGAATTGTGTGCTGCTTACTTACATTTTCAACCATGACAAAATTACAGCTAACATTTTGTAAGTCTAACCTGACACACCCATTGGATGTAAAGCAGTCTGCATTGCTGTTGTATTTTCCTTCTCCCTACCAGTAATCATTCAGAGCTGCAATACATTAAAAACAAACACTGAGGAAGTGTCTGCACTATTTTTAGATCATCTACACTGAGCCAAGTATTTGGGATTCAGCAATTCTAATGAGTTCACACCTCATTTGCATATTCGCAGTGCTGACAGCCCTGAATCTACACTATAAAAAGGAAACCCTGTAGTTAAGAAAACTGAAGGTGAGGAGACTTGTTTATGTGGAGAACAAACAAAAGAAGCTATTACTTTGTGATATACCTCCACAGAAGATTACTGAACTTGAGAAGGTATGCTTACAAGTTTCAATTATATACTGCATATGCTGAAATATCATTAAGAAAAATCTGTTTAACGGTTTTATATATATATATATTGATTAGCAAAGGCTACACTTTAATCTGTATGCATTAGTTAGAAGTGTACTGATGGCATAGGCATGTCTTTCAGGGAATTTCACAGGTATACATGATTGGTAATACCTTAAAATGGAATTTTCTGTGTTAAATCTGTAGACATGTTTCAGGAACAATTCATTTGATAGTACTGTTAGCATTTCAGTGATGGTTTGTAAGCAAACTGTATTATTTGTCTGTTCTTTTGGAGGTGGGAGCAAAATTGCATTTCTGTCATGGCAAAAACAAGGATATGTTGCTATTTTTACTCTCCTTTTTTATAACTAGACTGTTGTTCATATTTCAAATCTCTGGACTTCTTTATGTCTCTCCAGTGGATAACACTAAAATGCTACCTTTTCTGTTTTATCTGGGAACAGTTATTTTGTAGTTATGTGATAGTTATGTGTATTATCCTTCTGTTGTCTTTTAAGACACCTAGGACTATGGCACCCAGGCATCTCAGTCTGTAAAAAACACCCTTCACTGACCCTGAGAATCAGGTCATTGTGAAAGCCTTTAGGTGACAGACATGGTGCCTTCCTGCTTGAGAGGGGACATGGAGAGATGTTAGGCAGAATGAAAATTTGGCAGCAGATAGTTGCAAACGTGAATGCAATTTTAAGGACACAGCAGGACATATGATCAGGAGTACCACTTGGACACTGACATGATCTCATCTGTACAGAGGAGAGCAGCTCCAGTGGCCTGTGTGGTTTGGTACCAGGGTGCCTGCTACAGCGCCACCGTTAATAGCAAATGAAGAGTTCTTGTCCACTCTCAGGGATCCAGACAGCTATTAGGAAAGTATAGAACAGCATGTCCTTGACACTGGTGCTACTGCTTCAGGAACAGCAAGTATGTCACAGGAGTAGCTTCCAGGTACACTTTTGCATCTCAATTTTTAAATACTGTTGTATAGTAAAACAATTTAAATCAATATATTAGTTCCGCTTAACAAGAAATTTTGGTGGGATTGAAGATTGCTACAGTTAACAACATATTCTGATTGATTACACATGGGCCTAGGTTAGACTTGTCATCCAAGTTCTTGTTGAAGGTATAGTTAATGAACATATAAAGGGAAAAATGTATTACACCCTCTGTTACTGTTAATTGTGGTAATGCTGTCCTTAACATTTGGTTAACTTCTTCCACGACCATCCGGCATACCATCATCAGCACATAGTAAGCCAAGCATTTTGTGTCAGTGCTAATGAGCAGTCCAAAGAAATAGTTTACTGTGTGATATGCTGATGTCAGGACTATTGTATGTATTGCTGTACTGTCTGTAATAGTGGCACCACTGTTAGTTTGTTAGCATAGACTGGGCTATAGTATTGTAGGTATTCATTTTTTTCCCTGCGTTTGTTACTTATTATCACAGGTGATCCTGACAGTGGAAGTGTGGGATTTCTACCAACTGATGTCAGAGTATCAGCAGACTCTGATGAAGATGGTGGCCAAACAGAGACACAGTCAGAGAGGTCAGAGGTTGAATCTGACACTGAGGTGGACATACAGCCATCTCATGAAATTCCATTGGACACAGCCAGTAGACCTACACCTTCCCATTCCAGTGAGCCCTCAGATATTGCACAGGTGGAGGGCAAGACAATCAATCAGGGAAGTGCGATTACTGTGACTTCAGTGTCTGTTGACTCTGGCCATAGCCAAAGTGTGGGTGAGGCGCCACATATGAGGGTTGTTGTGGTGCTCATCGGAAGCCTGCTGTCCATCTCCACCTGATCCAGGTGTCTTTACCCATGCCACTCAATGTATGTTTAGGGCCATCATGGAGGTACAGGCATATTCACATAGGTGCTCCAGAGAAATGCTTAGAGTTGTAGATGTGGCACATGCTGACATGTGTGACTGCCTCCACCATGCTGCTGATTCAATGGATTGGATGAATGACATGTTGGAACTGGGGGTGCCTGCAATGGAACATCTGCTGGGAGGTGGACGTCATCCACATTAGCGTAAGTCAGCCATGTCATGTGCTGTTAGCCAATGTGACAGTACCTGATCATGCTTCCATAGTGGCAGTACTTCCACTGCTCTGTCAGTGGTGGAACTATCCACACCTAGACATGGCAGGCCATGGGGTTGTGGTCCTGCTCATCTTCATCAGGGGAGCTCATCCAGCCGATATCAGTCACGTTCAGGTAGCAGCAGTGCATCTGACCATGGGCATGGACATCCCAGTGCAACTTCTGGCAGAGCCAGGAGTCATGGTAGGGTACGACAGCAATGAACTGCCACCTCTATCATGCATGTCTCACACCTGTCTGACATATCTTGAATCAGAGCTACACAGAGCTTGGCTGTGTTCATGCAGATGCTCATATACCAATTTCACCTGGAAGACCCACACAGATGCACATACACACACTCACACACACAGACACACACACACACACACACACACACACACACACACACACACACGCACACGCACACGCACACACACACACACACACACACACACACACACACACACACACACACACACACACACACACACACACACACACACACACACACACACACACACATAATAGTTTCATGGTTTAGCCATGAAGCTTAAAACTCATTTTGCCTCATTGACCATTGGTTACTTTATCCAAATGTCTGCCTGTTTCTCTTTCTTACTCACACACACACTCACCAACTTTTTGTGTCAGCCTAGGCTTCCTGACCTCCCACACAACACCCTGTGCAAATGATGATAACTGTGCCTTCTGTGTTTTCTGTACTGTGTTTTCTATCTTTTGGATTAATGGATACATAAGCTTTGTGCCTGATGTTCAAGGTTCATAGCTGACTTAACCCTTCATATATGTGCATTTGTGATGTTGAATCAGTAATTGTACCTTTGACTCATGTTGGTCTTAGAAAGTTAGACAGTTGATTGCATGAACGTTTTTTCTCACCATTATTGTTAATGATCTTGTAAGGGTTGTGAAGTCTGAAACTGAAATGTGTATCATTATTTTCTAACTTCTCTCTTTAATGATTTTCCAGTACAAACTTAAAGTGCTAAACTGAGGGCCTGTGGTGCACATCACTACGTTTGAGAGGTATGACTGTGTGAAACTTTGCTGCCTGAGGCCTGTTACTTAGTAATGGACATGTAGAAGTCAAATAAGTCTCTGCTATCACATGTTAAAATTATTTCTGTACAAATCACCCACCTTTTACTTTCTTGCACTACCAAGTAACAACATGCAACGATATGCCTGCCATTCATATTATTACACAATACACTCCATGTTCAACACTTACTTAGTAAATCCAACAGTTGCAACAGCTTTAGTTCAGGGCAGACTCTGTCTCATCAAGCAATACACAGCCATTACATGGATAGGTAAAGGTTGTGGGGGTTGCCTGTCATCAATGTTACTATATGTATGTGCATAGGAGGAAGGTTTCAGGCTCTTAGCTGGTAGTGAGTGTGCTATATATTGTCTCTTAGCCAGTGCGAGTGCATATTCCTTACCACTGGTGGTGGGATGTGTGACCCTTCCCATTATTGATCCTGCTGAAGCTATTTTCTCAAAATGATGCTGTATAGCATGACAAATGCAGTATGTATTTCAGTACATGTATGTGGATTGTACTGAGGGACTCCCCCAGATGTATCTAGGCACCACCCCAAACACACACTCTATGATATTTCTGGTTTGAGAATGTGCCTCATTATTGGGTTCTTCAATGGGTATGTGTGTGCATTCCGATGGGTGCCATCAGCCAGGGTTCCAGTGTATAACCTGCATCCCCAGGAAATAACCCTGTGGGATAGACATCAGATACATTTGGGAGGTGTGCCAGATATCTAAGTCATGGTAACTGCCTGGGCTGCCAGCACACATGTTCAAGATGATTCCCTTGGCATTATATATGCCTTGGCATTAACAGAGTGGGAGCCCTTTCTATTTATGTAGTCTTCCTTTTTCCCCAGGTGGTGTCTTAATTTCAGCACTTCAGGTTAGTGTCTACAAGGTAGAACTCCTGTATATTTCTGCCCTATCCTCAGGAGTATGGTGAAAATATACATGGTCACTAGCATGTTGGAGCAGAGCATTCAGGAATTTATGGAGGATCCTGGATGCTGATGCCTGTGATGCCCCCTGTTGGTCTCTGAAAGGTATCTGTAGCTAAAATTCTAAGTGTTACACATATCTTTGTCTCTACTGGGATGGGTTCCCCTTGGTTTGCCCTGGCTCTGAGATGAGGAGGAAAGAGGTTGCAGAGTTCCTCTAGTGTGTCTGTATCCACCCTGTAGTTGTCTACAATTTTCATGTCATGCAGATTGTGATAAATTAACCTAGGTCTGAACACTTTTCTCCTTCTTCACCTTAGTCTATTAGCAGCAGCAGCATAGACTTCAGCCTATTGCACATACACATTAATTAAAGTAGCAGCAGCCCCTAACTTTGTTTCTGTGTAGACTCCTTTCCATGACTGTATTCCAACAGATTTTGGAATTCACAGGGAAAATAGCACTGAGTTTACACAGTTGCTTTATAGTTTGTTGAATGGCTCCTCCATTTGGATTGGTTGATTAGCATACAATTCAGCTGCTTATAGGTTCATAGGTTCATAGATTCATTGGACGATAGTAGGCTATTGGCCTGGTGCAAGGCATCTCAGTTGTATTTTTCCCCCTTACCAGCACTCCTGTGTAACTGATTCCCTCCCTTGCAACTACTGTGATTTTATCCAGCCCTACAAATACCTATAGGTACTCTATTGTGATAGTAACCACTCTACCATCCTTTACCTCTCTTCCACAGATTCTGACAACCATGGATGGACCATTTTCTGTGGTTTCTCCTGATAGTCTTGTAGCTATGGGCATCCTGAGGCAGTGCAGCAACTGCCTCATGTACACGCTCTTCTTCTACCACCCAGGACCACAATATGTGACAGATGCAATTACATTATGAACCTAGAATCCTTGCTGTCTCAATCACAATCCAGTATATCTGGCACTGACAAGGTTGTCTGCACAAACACCACAAACACTACACCTCTAACACCACCCACACCTGTACAGTACATTCCTATATATGTGGAGGTTCTCAACAAAAACACACCTAAACAAAAGAGACCTCAGAGTCAAAAGCACACACACACATCACAACCCACCGCACCAAGCACCACACATAGTACACATGCCTGTATGTCTCAGCCTCTAAAGCCCTGCCACAAACCTTACATACTAGTCATAGGAGACTCTATCGTGAGACACACAGATGTGCCCCTCACCAGGCTAGATAAGGGGAAAGTCACGGTAAGTTGCTTGTCAGGTGCTAGAATCCGCCATATCACTCACACACTCAAGTCTCTCAACAACAGGTACTGTTATAACTCTGTAATAGTCCATGTTGGTGTGAATGACTTGAGATATACCTCTCGGTAGTATATGATGAAAGACATGACTGAGCTTGATGAATATGTGTTCCAGGCAGGTATGCCCCTAGCATTAAGCAGCATCCTACTGTCACCCAGAATGATGCCTCAGTACAAACAGAAAATGATTGACTTTAACAATTGGCTTAGTTTCTGGTGTAATTCCAAGGGGATCCAGTACCTGACAGCCTGGGAGGACATGATTGACAGACCACGATGCTTTGTCAGAGATGACCTTCATTTGTCTACCATGGGCTTCAGGTTTCTGGCAAAGTCTATTGCCTCCCCCATAGTGCCTTTTTTAGGCAAAGTCATGAAGAGAAAATTGCCAACATGAACAATTCTTCTAAATGAAATTTAAAGGTCATGGTCCTAAACACTAGCACAAGCGCAACACCCTGCAAACGCAGGGATTAAATACCAGAAAAGATGAAAGAATCTAGAAGCTTGAATTACTACCCTATCCTCCTAGCCCCTGCTCTTTCAACCAATCACTCATGCTAGAGAAGGTCAGGCAGCCCTGTTACTCTCACTAACAGAGAAGACAAGCCACTACCAGCATAAGATGGCTGCTAGAAACAAAAGAAACTCAGCAAGCAAAACAAACAGGCCTGGATAACAGTAGGCCTCTAGCCAGACTATGTTACCTGACTAGAACAAAGAAACCTCACAAAAATGCACAGAAAAGCACAGATAGAGCACTCACAAACAGAAAATACAACTCCCAGTATGAAACAGCAGTTTACTGTTAAGTAATTCAATAAAAATGCAATTACAGTAATGAAACACTAGCAATGAAAATACAGTTAAAACAGTATAAAACAGTACAACAATGCAGTGGAACAGTAAAAAAAAAAAGCTTTATAACAGTGCAAAATGTAGTAGATTAGCTGTATAGCACAACAATGAAATAAATGTAAGAAAAAAACTTAATTCTGCTCTTGGAGCCTCAGGGAATTACAGCTTTGTCCCAATGATGAATCATCACTCCTCAACCTGGTAAAAACAAGCAGTAATCTGCATGCCACAGTGTTTACCTTGTTTGCGTGGCTCTTTGTGGCTCTAAACACCTTGTAGAGCTGCTTACTGAATTCAAAACAGTGTACTACAGTGTAAGCTTTATTTAATCAGGCCAGGTATTTTTTTATATATTTTGCTCCTTTGCATTTACTGAAATCTTGTAACCTTTTTTATATTTTTTGTATATGTTTTAGATTCTTGTATTGAATGTGGAGCTTTTCTTCTTGGTCCTACACTGAGAATGGATTTTTATCTCAGTTGGACTTTCCTAGTCAACAAAGATAGATAGATAGATAGATAGATAGATAGATAGATAGATAGATAAATACATACATATATATGTAAATAGGGTCTATATCAGCATTTCAAAAATTGATAGTTTGATTCACTAAATGTCGAACTGACATGATTGAAGTATTCAATTTTCGAATGCCGATACAAAAAAAAAAAAAAGGGTGTCGGCAGGGGGGCAAGCCCCACTGCACCCACCACACCCCCCTACTTAAATATACCAACTTCGAGACCGCACTACATTGAGGTAAATGGAAATCTCCCCTTATGGAGATTTCTGTTTACCCATTCGAAGTCCTGCTCTTTCGGCATTCTCAAGGCGACAATATTGGATTCGATATTGCCAGCATTCTAGATGCTGATGGGAACCCTGTAAATACATAAATACATAGATGATAGATAGCCAGATAGATAAATATATAGATACTTACAATATATACTTTTTCACAGAAAGAGTTCAGAATAAAACAATATAATGAAAGTACAACCTAGTTAAGTTACCTTCTTTTGTCTCTATTTGCTTTTTACTGTAACAGCACTGAACAGGTTATGGAGTAAGCATGGTAACATTAGTTTAAATTGAACTTTTCTCCCATCCCACCCACTCCAAAAGGATTCTAAATAATCACTGACTGCTGTTGTTTTAAGAGCAGAGGCCTCTTCCTTCATCATGCATGAAGTGGCTTTTTTTTCTCCTTACTGTTGTGCCAGAGTTCTGTTACAACATATATACCTACAGTTTGTCACTCCTGGGTTATTTACCTGGAACCTGTTCATCCACTAAATGGTTATCTAGTGACATTGAGTAACCTGTTTTCAAATTTGCCCTTTATCCTGTAGGTTTAGAAAGGAAAAAGGCTGAGCTATACAATTCAGAACTAAAAATCAGTTACCACATGCTTTTACTGTATTTGAGTCTTAATGCTTGGTAGTTCTCTTAAGCTGTGAAGACCATGGTGAGTTGTTTGTAATCATTTTTCTATTTCTATAAAATGCCATATCACATCAACCATGGCATGTGAGTCTGTACAGTACTTTACTTTTAAGATGTTTATGTAACAGTATGTGTGCATGTATGTGTATGCCATACCTGTCAGCTGTCCAGAATTTTGCCAAATATCCCTGATTTTACCAACACTTTTGTTCTGTTACCCATAAAAATATTTGATTTTCTGGTAAATCACTGAAGATTAGTCAGTCAATAATGTCAAACAGTTTTCTGTTTTTAATCATTCAGAAAATGCATGTTGATGCTAAATTTGTTGTTCCATTAACTTCTTAACTGAATTAAAGTAATAATTAAAATTCTCCCCAGTTTTGGCCTTTTGTCCCCAATTTTTTTGTATTTGTCCAAAATTCTTGCACAAAGAAATTGATACATATGTTGTGTGTGAGGGTATATGTGTTTGTGTGTGTGTGTGTGTGTGTGTGTGTGTGTGTGTGTGTTGGTCTACATATGTGAGTGTGTGTGTGTATGTGTGTCTTTGTCTTAAGTGCTTCTGTATCTGTTTGGGTGTATGTGTGTATGTGTGTGTGTGTGTTTATGTGTATGTGTATATGTATACATATGCATGTTATGGTGCTCACGCACACTGGCGCCCATGTGTGCATGTGTGTGTGTGTGTGTCCCTGTGAGTCTGTATGAGGACATATGTGCTTGTATGCATGTGTGTGATATACATGTGTGTGTGCAGGTGTGTGCGTATATATGCCTTTGTGTGTGTTATGTGTGTGCGCATGCATATGTGTGTATGTGTTGTGTAAGATGTCTGTGTGTGCGTTTGTGCAACTTTGTGAGTGTGTGTGTGTGTGTGTGTGTGTGTGTGTGTGTGTGTGTGTGTGTGTGTGTGTGTGTGTGTGTGTACGTACATGTGTCTGGGTGCATATGCATATGTGTGCATGTTTTTGTATGTATAAGATGGATATTGTTGTATTAAAAGAGCACAGTTGCTTTCTTTGTCATATTGTATGCATTTGAGGGCCACTATAAACATTCTTGCTTCCTTTAAATGAGAAATATTGTTTATTTGGAGAAATAACACTGTATGAACATTAACAATTAAATGAGCTTTCTAATACAGCTAAAGGAATATGTGTGTTGTAGAATCACATTGGCTCACCCTTGTAGACCCAGCACTTAGGAAATTAAAACTGTACCTCCCTGTCATGTGTCTTTTTTTTAAATATGGATATAACTGCAATAATGCAGAGTATCATTTTAGGACAGTAGTTAAACAGAGCAGTTTGGTCAAGTATAACGCTGTTCACAATAAGGCAGCTAGGGTACTATTCTGTTAAAAAGGCACCATTCTCAGGTATTGAGTGACAGTAGCATGAATAGTGCCTGTGCTGATGTAACACAAGTGATGAGATGCTACTTCTTTGGGTATAGAGGATCAGGTTTCTGAAACTGTATTCAGTGTGTACAGCCATGTTACTTTATACACTACATTCCGATTGCACTGACCGGTAGTACATAAGGCAGGCTTATAGCTGTGACTAGTTCAATGTTTCTATATGCTCCATGAGCCAGTTCTATTGGCTGTGACTAGTACTGTGTTTGTATATGCTCTATGAGCCAGTCCTGCAGCTGTAGCAAGTAGAGTGTTTGTATTCACTAAGTGATACAGGCCTACAGCTGTGACTAGTACAGGATTTGGATATACTCTGACTAAAAACTAGTAGCAGAACTCTACTTACTCCATGATGTACTCCTCCATCTTCTCAGTTTCTGGACAGCTTATGTGCTACTGATGTGTTCACATGTTACAAGAGCAGCATTGCTGACACATAACAGCCCTTGTGTTTTACAAACAGCATTAGACCTGCATTCTCTTCCTTCAGGGCAGGTATATGCTAAGTACACTATACAGTACCATAGAACTGCTGGGGTGTGGAATCCTTTCATTTCTCTGTCAATCATTACTGGCTATTCATGTTATTACTGAGGTGGGATTTCTGAATATAATTATGGTAAATAATAAGTTTGTTACGCTGTTAATTCAAACCATGGGGTTTTGTTTAATTTGTACCAGTTGCAGTTATAGCTGGCACTGGCAGAATTTGCAGTGACTCATATCTAATTAGTGTGCACTGCTTGTTGTCTCCTGTTTATGAAACACTGCATTTATTACTTCCAATACTTATTTAGAATGAGGCAGTTTTGCTCACTGTATGCTAACAGATACGAACTTCCTTCCTTTCATGAAGACAAGCTGATTCTCTTCTCTTCTTTTCTGGACCCTGACTGTAGTATTAAATGTGTTTTATAGCATGTCTTCAGCAGAGTCTTAAAAAGGTATAAAGACACAAGCTTACGTGTGTGAGAGTATGGATCTACATAACAATGAAATTTTATAACACTGAATTTCATAACATTGAGACCAAAACACAGTGGTGGCTGGTGACTTCAAATCAAAGGGGGGCTGCAGGAGACAGCTGAATGGGTGGGATCAATGGGAAGGGGTGCGGCCAAATAGAAAGGGGAGGGGCCATGCTCAAAACCACAAAAACTAACTAAATACACTGCCATGGGTGCCAAACCGTCATTATGAGAGTCCAATCAAGACAAAATGAAGTGTAGAAGAATAAAAATATTTCAATGCATTAGCTGCATGACAGGCTTTTAATATCTAGATGGAAACAAAAAGGTTGTGAGGCATGAAAAAATAAATTACTTTTTTAAATACATTAATAGAATGCCAGTCAAAATCAAGTATAAGAAAAACAAACAGCACTCAACTCAAACCACTTCTTGCACTGCAGTTCTAATTATAATTTATATTCAGCTTTATTAAAGTACCAAGTAACATGCTGAAAGTAGAAATCTCTGATGCCCTCACTTGTAAAAATGTTCCTTATCCAAAAAAAGACCTGCTGCCTGACAACTATCTACTTGTTTCATGGGGAAAACATGATCAAAGTAAAAAATGAAAAGCAAACAAGAAATAAGCTCAAGATACATTGCTTAAAAGGATTACTGTACAGGTTATGGACCACACGAATGGCATTCTGCTTAGTTTACTGGTAAAGCCTGCAGAGATGACTGGAAGTCTCCAAGTGTAATTAGCTTCTTAAAATAATGTAATCCTGTCCTTTATTACAAATACTGTCATATGCATTTCAATACCCAAGGCTTATACATTATCTAGTTAAGTATTCTCTACATGACAACAACAGAAAGGCTTTCAATGTTGGCAATTCTTTAACAGTATGCTTATTAAAGCTTACTTGCATCTTACAATCTCAGCCAAGCTTACCTGGTGGTCATTAAAGCATTGCTACTTAAACACAGAGCAACAGGCACTTTGAGTAATAAGCATAAATCAACAGTACAAAAAATATGACAGAAACCAGATCATTCTGCAAAAATCAAGGACAGATGAAAAGCCACTCTAGTACTTGTGTCTACCTTGGATGGGGGGATACTCTGCACATTTACACTGCATAACTACTCCTTGCCTTGCTTTGACACATCCAGAGTCACTACATGGGGGAGTGGGGTGCAACAAGTATGTCACAATTTGAAATGTCTCTGGCTGACTGTGATGACCCTGACACATTTGTCATACCTCTCAACCTCAGAGCAAGAAATCTGGACAAAGCCTTACAAAGAAGTGGGACAAAGGCCCAAAAATAAGGACATTTTTTTAAATACTGCTCTTATAAACTTAGAAAGATAATAGAACAGGTCTTGCATTAGTATGAATTTTCTGAATGGTATGAAATCTGAAACTCAAAAGTCTGTCATTATTTTCTAACTTCAGTCTTTAATGAGTTGTCACTAATTTGTCAAAAAACACAATTTTATGAAAAATGGACCAAAATGTGATGTAAAAATATAAAATAGCCACACAATACAGCTGGGAACCTGTCAAAGAAGGGACACTTTAATATTAATATTAGTACTGCTAACTTGAGCAGCTGACAAAATAAATGAATCTACATGCATTTCTGAAATAAAAGTAATCTATAACTCTGATTATTACAGTTATTTCTTAATTGTAAACCCTCCATGTTTTCTTCCAAAATTGCTATTTTGCAGAGGGATTATTAGGGGAAGAGCAACATTTTGAGCCAAAATCAGGGACAGTTGAGAGGTTTGGCTATGTCTAATTCTATAAAGCAATTTATTTGCATGTACCTCTCAACCTGTTAATGCAATAAATCTGGACAAGGCCAAATATATTGGGAGAACATATAAACAGTACTAAAAATTGCTCTTGTATAAACTGAGACAGTTGATAGAACAACAGGTCTTATTTTAGCATGCATTTTTCTGAAGGTTATGAAGTCTGAAACTGAGTGTGTCATTATTTAGTGACTTAATTCCTAAATGATTTGCCAGAAAACCACAAATTTTATGAGGAACAAACCAAAAATAAGAAGGAAAAATCTATTCATTCTTTGAAAATCTGGACAGTTGGGAGGTGTAGTTCAGCTGGGGCTGTCTAAGTTTGCTACCCTTCCCCTTCACAAAATCATGGTCGAATGGAGACTCCACCTGCAGCCATTCCAATGATCCATTACTTGGCTATTTCACTCCATTTACCATAAACACTAATGTGCATACTGATTTACTTCTATGATGATTTGGACTTCATTTGAAAGTTTTATTTTGCATTTTACAGCACAAACACTAAGACATCTGCTAAAAAAACTGAGCATTAAAACTTCTCTGCCCTTGAAACTCACATTCATTGAAACAGCATTGAAACCCACATTCAAAGAAAATACATTTTACCAGTGGCAGATAAAGATTAATTCTGGGCTGTTTTCAAATCACAGGCCCCTTGCATATGAAACATACATGTGCTCTTTGATACACTTTCCTATTGTTTTGAACATTTTTCCAGTAAACAATGAAACAAAATGCATGCACCAATAATGACAAAACTGCCCAATTCAGAACATTTCCATCATAAAAGTCTACTCAAACTTCTACACTCCACCATTATCAGTAAATATGCACAATTCTACAGTCCACCATTATCAGTAAATATGCACAATCTCTGAAGAAGTAAAAAAGTCATCTAAATAATTCCACATTAAATAAATCTGTAACTAATGAAGAGGTTGCTGCTAGCAAACACCTTTATATTTCATGGTTTCATCGAAAAATAAAGTGTCTGATGCCCGAGGAATAAATTGCCTATATTACATTAAAAATGATAAGCTAGTAATATTGCAATAGGAAATGGATGGCAAACTGATAACAGGCTCATAGTTAGCATCTTAACTTTTTCAGCTTGGCAGCATTCACCCCTTGTGGGAGTAGAACCAACAACCTTCTGCATTAAAAGCAAGTACACAACCCGTTGTGCTATTAACAATGCAAGCTGACTTAGCATAAGCAGCACTAAACTTCTCTTCCCCTGCAGCTCTCAGCTCCTTGTAAAATCTACTCAATACTCAACTGCATCTCAACTTTGCAGCACAAGAAATCTTTAAAAAGCCAAATTTATTGGGGGGGGGGTCAAAAGGCCAAAAACCAGGGACACATTAAACATTGCTTGTATAATATTGGAAAGTTGCTAGAATAAAATGCTGTGTTACCACCATACATTTTACTTCCAAGGCCCCTGTGTAAAAGAGTCAGAGCAACATACCACTATGCCAAAATCACCTGCTTTGTGAAAGAAAAATGCTGTGTTACCACCATACATTTTACTGCCAAGGTCCCTGTGTAAAACAGTCAGAGCAACATACCACTACACCAAATCAGCTGCTTTGTGAAAGCGAGGAAGACTGAAACTTAAATGGCTATCATTTAATGAATTCAGTTCTCACCATAGCTGTCAACCTCTTAGCATAAAACACCTGGACAAACCCAGTAATGAGGGAATACAGCCCTCAGGCATATTCAGTGAATTCAGTTCTTGCCATAGTTGTCAACCTTAGCACAAAAAATCTGGACAAAGCCAATAATGGGGTAATACAGTCCCAAAAATAAGGACAAATTTAAAATATTCATCTTATAAACTTAGAAAATTGCTAGAATAAAAGGTTGTGTTACTATGTATTTTCTGAAGAATATAAAGTCTGAAATTCAAATGCCTGTGAAGTCTGAAATTCAAATACCTGTCAGTTTTATTTAACATTTGTTAATCAGGACAATCTGACTTGGAACAAAAAAACAATTTTCAGCAGAGGCCCGGGAAGAAATAATGCAGACATGTCTTTATAACATGGGAGGACACAAAAGCAAACCCACACAAACACAGGGAGAAGATGCAGACCCCACACAGAAGGCACCCCAACCAAGAATCAAACCCAAGAACCTGCAGCTGTAAAGCAACAATGCTACCACTGCACCATCAAATATCAAGCATTGCAATATTTAAAAAACACAGATATTATGAGGAACAGATCAGATCAAATGTGAGGCAAAAATCTGCAATTTTTTTTACAAATGGTGGTGGGTAGGGAATTCAGGTCCTTAACACCTGCATACAAGGTACAGGGTTCAAGCCTGAGTATCTCTACCCACCACCATTTGTTCTCTCTAGCCACCAGTATATAGTAACTGGGGCATTTTACACACACACACCTTTACAACCAGTTGTAATACTGTGCACCTTAGATAAAATAATGGACCAGAAATGTATCTCAACTTTCTGCTGTGATACATTATATCTGATTGGCAGAAACATAATAGCTGTATTGCCCTTTAACAAATACTGTCCCAACAACAAACCATATCAGTCACCAATGAGAAGTGACAATCATCTCTTGTGTGGTTCCCAAAAGTAGTGAAATAGCCAAAGTAATCCACCTGACATGCCACTACTGGGCATAAATAAGAGCCACAGTAGTCTTCTTCATTTGCAACATAGGGCACATCACACCCCATGATGACTTCTGTAAAAATTAAAAAAAATATATAAGTGCATGATGCTGTGGGAAATGTGTACCGTTACCACTGCCCACAGCTCTTCTAGATTCCTTCCAGTAAAAAATGAAAAAAACAAAAAAGAAGTCACCACAAATGTACCCCCAACCAAGCTACAACAATAATCACTGCATCATTCTAGCAGTCCTTTGGTTTCATCCACTGACTGTTTTCCCAAACAGATAACCACTTCTGGTGATTGCTTGTATTTACCAAAAGTGATTAAAAACAAGAATCCATAGCAATGTAGATCACGTAGATGGGGCAGGTTAATCACTGTATTTTGCCCCTAACACACGACTCACCAAAAAAGAACTGCAGCCACAGCTCTCAACCACTTAGCACAGCAACCAGGGAAAAAAAGACAACAATTAAGGGGGCAAAGATCCATCATCTGTGACAAATTTGAAATATTCTTGCTCTGTTATATAGTTAGTTATCAGAACAAGTTTTACATTAGAAGCCATTTTTCTGAAGAACATGAACTCTGTAGCTCAAAAGTCTGTCATAATTAAGAGCAGCATACCGCCTATGACAACCATATGGTGGAATTCACTGCAACTCCCTCTGCTCTGTCAACTTCTTAGCCCCAAAATTAAGAACAGATCTTAAATGCTTCTCTTATATGCTTAGAAAGTTACTAGAATAAAAAAGCTTTGGATTAGTAAGCATTATATGAAGGATACAATGTCTGAAACCCATATACCTGTCTTCATTTAATGACTATACATACCACCACCAAGAAGAAAACTCTCTGTACTCTTCTACTACTTCTTCTTCAGCTGCTAACACTCAGCACAGCTATTAGCTAATGAAATATAGACCGCCAAAAAATAGAAATCAAGATCAAGAATTCCCTTCACTCACGAGTCAGTCCACAACCGAAACTGGCTGCAACTGTTTGCTTCTCGCTCTTTTCCCAGCACATAAAGCCCGGGAAGAGAGCGACAACCAATCAGCAGCCATTTAGCCCAAGCACATCATGTACTTGCCTGCGGACATGGCAGTCTGAACCCCGTCCAATTCTATGCGGTTCCAAACTGCATAGACTGCTGGGCATCACACTGATGCCTTAATTTGCTCTCCGGGCTGCAGCAGAAACAAAGAGAAAAAAAAAATCTTTATTTAAAACTGCTGCAACCCGAAGTGGTCAAAGTGTGCATGCGCGTACTCACCGAAGCAGGAACTTGAAAGCTGAGTAACTAAGTCAACTGAACTGTCTGAGACAGTAAAAAAAAAAATTAAACTAAAAAGTACTTTTTTCTTTTTTTTTGCTGAGGGGGCTGCAGTCCGGCAGTCCGATGCCACGAGCCGCCCCTGCGAAAACATCTAAACCTCAAAACACTAAAAACCCAAAACATTGAAAACTCAGAACATTGAAAGTATGCTTCATAACATTGGAAATTACATTGCACATGTAAATAACATCCTCTCCAGCTGTAACAACACCTAACTAACAAACACACTTTCTGCTACGTTTCTGCAGGGGGGCAAGCTCCCCTGCACCCCCCATGTGGGGGCCTCTGCCCCCCACACACCCCGTAAATTAAATATACCAATTCCTGGATTGGACTACAGTAGAAAAAAGTTAATTTCCTAATCTCACTGTATCACAATCACCATGCACTGAGGTTAGAAAATTAACTTTTTTCCACTGTAGTAGTTGATATATTTAATTTACGGGGGTGTAGGGGCAGAGGCCCCCACATGGGGAGTGAAAGAGGGTATGCCCCCCCCCACAGAAATGTACTAGAAAGTGTGTTTGCTAGTTAGATGTTGTAGGTGGAGGTGATCTTGTTTACATGTGCAATATAGTTTTCAATGTTATGAAGCATACTTTCAATGTTCTGAGTTTTCAATGTTTTGGGTTTTCAGTGTTTTGAATTTTCGATGTTATGGTCTTAATGTTATGAAATTCAGTGTTATGGAATTTCAATGTTATGAAGTAGACCTGTGCGTGTATATTATATATATGGGTCTACTTCGTTTGTACGAAGTTTCAGTACTTCGAAACCCACTTGGTCGAACCCAGTTGGTCGAAGTACCAAAACTTCGAAAATGGAGTATGGAGATCACATTACAGTGTGGAATGGGAATATTCCCTTTTCCTCGCCTGTAGTGTGATCTCAGACTTGGTATATTTAAGTAGGGGGGTGTGGGGTACAGGATGGCTTGCCCCCTGCAAAACACGTTTTTTGTGTGGTTTTTTTTTTTTTTTTAGTTAGCCAATCTGGTGACTAGGCTTCAGCGAATGTGCACTTTCATTGAAATGCACTTTCGCTGAAGTATCTACTTTGTTTGTTCGATGTAATGCATTTTCGAACAAAGTAGATCTATATATCATACCGCTCAACATCTAAATGCCAGAAATTTGGACAAAGCCTAAAATAATGGGTGGGGGGAGCCAAAAAATAGGGACAGATTTTAAATATTATTGTTTTAATGAGATTTGTGTTAGCATGCATTTTTCTGAAGAATATGAAGTCTGAAACTCTAATGAACGCCATTGTTTAATGACTTCAGTTCTCAATGATTTGCCAGAAAATAACAAATTTTATGAGGAACAAACCAAACATACGAGGCAAAAATCTGGACATTTTGCGAAAATCTGGACACTTGAGAGGTATGACAGGATTTGTGTGAGCATGCATTTTTCTGAAGGATGTGAAGTAATGAACTCAAATACAGGTAATTAATTAAGAACTTCAATCCCCATTGATTTGCCAGAAAACAACAAATTTGAAGAACCTAGACCAAAAACATGAAGCAAAAATCTGTACATTCTGTGAAAATCTGGACAGTTGAGAGGTATGATATATATATATATATATATATATATATATATATATATATATATATATATATATTAGGCAAGGCTCAAAAGACAAACCCACCACCATAAATAGCACAAGTAACCAAAAACTGAGGGTAATGTTACTCAATGCCAGAAGTCTAAACCTCAAAATGCATGCACTCGAGGCACTCCTCAGTATGGAGAACATCGATATCTGTGCAGTAACAGAAACCTGGTTTAAGGCTCCAGACAGCACCCCAGCACTACCACGCTATAACTTTTACCATACTTTTTGGCAACAGAACCTGGACCGAAACACAAAAGGTGGGGGTGTATCCATATTCATCAAGGATACCCACACCTCCAGGTTAGTGGTGCAGCAAGATGCCTCAGAAATCATCCATGTGCAACTAACAATGGGCAAAGCTGCAATTCAAATTGTAGCTTGCTACAGATTACCCATCATGACCCAGGACCTCCATTCTGTGTTTCTGGAGACACTGGAAAATATGAAGGTCCTACCAAACACCCTAATATTGGGTGATTTCAATTACCCAAACAACTGGGAGAACTGCTCAAGTACTAACTCCCTTGCCCAAAGCTTCCTAGAATTTATGAACTCAAACGCCCTGGATCAACTGGTCAACACCCCACCAGAGGTGACAACATATTGGACCTGGTCATCACCAACATGGGCGACCGGTGTTCCACACCAGAGGTCAACCCCTCACTGGTTAGATCAGAAAATAGACTAATCACTCTGTATATACACTTTCTGCCCCCACCTCCAATCAAGGAAACCACCATGAAAAACTTTTCAAAAGCAAACTTCACGTTACTAAAGACAGAGGTGGAAAGTTTCACAGCCCCCATGCTAAAGGACAACGCTGTCCAAGCTGATGAATCCCTTACAAAGGCACTCTATGAGCACCTGCAAGAATGCATGGATCATGCTATCCCAAGCAAGACCAAGACTCACTCCTCCAAGAAAAAGAAACCAGTCTGGTGGAACCCTGCCATAAACAAGCTATACAATAGAAGGAGAAAACTAGTACAGAAAAGAGTAAAATCCCAAG
The DNA here is from genome assembly GCF_019279795.1 of Protopterus annectens. Classification (NCBI taxonomy): domain Eukaryota; kingdom Metazoa; phylum Chordata; order Ceratodontiformes; family Protopteridae; genus Protopterus; species Protopterus annectens. Next base: position 1,402,885,195 of record NC_056743.1, on the reverse strand, counting down.
AAGGAAAGACATCCCTGATCAGTATCAGGAAGAAACTACGATCCCTCATAAAATCATCCAAGGGTAGCTTCGAAAGAAAAATTGCCAAGGACTCCAAAGATAACCACAAAGCATTCTTCAGCTATGTCATGAACCTAAGTGGAAACTCTCAGATCTGCTCTGATTTAGTGTAGAATGACACAAAATACACTGAACCGACTGATATTGCCAACATTCTGGCAGACAGGTTTAGTGCAAACTTCACCCCTCTCTCATGCCCTAAAGGGCCCATAACTATACCAGAAGAATGTAGAGCCCCAGCGATCACTGACACACAGGTTAAAACAGCGCTATCCAAAGCCAAAAACACAGCTTCAATGGGACTGGATGGTGTCCCAGGCTGTGTCTTACACGAGCTCCAAAATGAACTAACCCCTCACCTAAACACACTGTTCAAACTCAGCCTCTCTACAGGTTACGTACCCATAGAGTGGCACACAGCAACAGTTATCCCGCTCCACAAAGGTGGAGCCACAACGGACCCAGGAAACTATTGCCTTATAAGCCTGACTAGCCTGGTCTGCAAGGCTATGGAGTGCATCATCATGGAACTCATTAACAGAGACATTTGGAACCTCCAAACATTGGACCCTACCTAGTTTGGCTTTGTTAAGGGGAGATCATGCCTCCTAAACCTGGTGGACTTCTTTGAGACAGTTACCAAGGCTTTAGATGAGGGAAAGGAGGTCCACACAGCCTACCTAGACCTTGCAAAAGCTTTCAACACCATTCCCCATTCTGGTATTATAGACAAGTTCACCAGCCTGAACATAAGCCCCTATGTCATGAGATGGGTTGCCAATTGGCTCATGGATAGAACCAACATGGTGAGAGTTGCAGGCTCTAGGTCCAACTCTAAACCGGTTACAAGTGGTGTCCCCCAGGGCTCAGTCCTGGGACCTCCCCATGTTCGGTATATACTTCTCAGAGGTACAGGCAAGCACAGGAGGACTATGGCTGACCAGGTTTGCAGACGACTGCAAACTGGGGGTCATAACTGACTCTCCAGCTGATACAGACATCCTCGAGGAGCATCTCACTGAGACATATACCTGGTGTCAAAATCATGGCTTCAAGCTAAATGCCAAAAAGTGCATGGTCATCCCCTTTGGAAAAACAAAGTAACCGCGAACTACCACATACGTGGTACTCTCCTAAATACAGAAAATGTAATAAGGGACCTGGGGACTCAAGTGGATAATAATCTCTCCTTTGATAATCATATTGCCAAGGTGGTAAGAAAATCCTTCTATGTGGCTCACCTAATCACAAAAGGGTTTGCATCTAGAACAAAAGAGGTTATTGTGCCCCTCTACTCATCACTCATCAGACCCATCATAGAGTACAATGCCCCATTTGGGATGTACCTTACAAGACACCTGCAACAGCTGGAAAGACCACAGAAGTATCTCACTGGCCTCGAACAGATTCCCTATGCAGCCTGACCGAAGAAACTCCAGCTGTACACAGTTGCATACCTCTTAATCAGAGGTGATCTCTGCCCGACATACAAGGCCATGTCCAACCCAGAATTGATGGACATGCTCCACCTAAAAAAAAACAAATCTCCAAGAGCCACACGGTCTAGGGATCTTAACCTCACCCCAATGATAAATAGGACATGCTGGAGGCATAGATTCCTGTCCCAGAGACTCCCCATGCTTTGGAACAGGATTCCAATCTACATTAGGCAGAGCCCCTTACTAACACTCTTCAAGAGAAACCTTGACGAGTGGATGGGAAACAGAAAATTTACCCCGGGGATCACTGCAGTGGCTCTGCTGGACAGAGGCACAGGGAAATAATGGCTCTGTTGGACAGAGGCACAGGGAACTAATCTAAGGGGGTGGCGAAAGCTAACACATTCTGGCTAGGCTTATAGATGCCCTCGGGCAGATAGCCTAGTACTTACCTATGAACCTATATATGTGTGTCTACTTCACATGACTGAAAATTCAAAATACTGAATTTAATTTGACTGGAACCACAATACCTAATTTTCAAAACACTGAAAACTCATTTGACTGAGTTTCATTAAACTGAAAGCTCACAATGCAGAGTTTCAAAATACTGAATTTTAAGGCATAGATGTGATGTGTGTTTCCTTTCACCTTTGACTTACTTGTGATAAAAACATTAGTGTAACTTAAAGTACCAACTTATAGAATACCAATAGCAGTGTAGAAAGTAGTGTTGCAATGTTTCTAAGTATGAGTATGTCTTTTTACATTTTTATGGGAAGCATTTAAAGTAATATGGAGGACATTTTGTGTGCTCATGGCAGTAGTGGCAGTGTGTACAGTACTGTAAGGTAAGTAAAAGGTATATGCCCCTTTCCTCACTGTAGTGTGATCCTGGAGTTAGTATATATAGTTTGGTTTTATATCATCTGGTTTCTGTTACGAGGGTAAGTAAGCAGTTTTTAAGTTTTGGAAATAGTCGTCGATGTAGTAAGTGTGCATGTCTACGGCTTAAAATTTAGCATTTTGAAATTCAGCATTGTAAGCAAGCTTTCAGGATAATGAGACTCAGTCAAATGAGTTTTACGAAGCAAACAAACTGTTGAAATCAAAAAACAAAATCCAATAGTAAGCGAAGTCCGTAACCCAAGAAGCTGTTAAATATTTATTGTTGCAGAATGAAGCGCTTTTCGTTGATGCTAATGCGCCAACTTCTTCAGATTCAAAAAAATAAAATGCATACAAAGTATATAAATAACTTTTTGTCAGTCATGTGACCGGCATCAGCTGACATACTAGTTCTATCCAACCACCTGTTTAAAGCGACATTTCCATTTAAGTACATATATTTAAAAGTCACTTTATCCACTGATCCATCAATAAAGATAAAAAATAAAAATAAAAGTAATGCATTCTGTAACCGTTCATATGAAGACGGGTACATAAGATAAACGTCATCAAATTACATAAAATAATCCCTCACATTTATAAATATGAACATACTTTAGCAGATATAATAAAATAAAAGCTGACTATATACAACCAGTCAGTCTAATTACCAAATGAATATAAATTTTAAACTGTGTATCTTAAAAAGTCAGGGTACAAAACACAAGAATTCAACTTGGTTAAATGAAGGTCTATGTCCAAATATAAACAGTGACATGACCTTATATTTTTCACACAGTGTAAAATCTAACAACAACCCATCCTTATCTAGACAGAGAAACCTCCCTAATGTCAAAGAAAAACTAGTGGTTCATCTGTTTAAACCCATTAGTTTCAAAAGGTAAGAAATACTGCAAGCATCATTTAAACCAGGACTTGAAAATGCATTTAATCTAACTTGCCATAAGAGCTTGCGTTCTTCAAGAATCAGGTTAAATGGTCCTCCTCTAGGGTCCATATGTACATGGTCAATGATTTTAAAGAGAAACTTATGATTGCAGTATGCAGCCAGGTGCCTTGCTACAGGATTTTTCTCTTTCTTCTTTTCTATAGCATGTTCATAAACCCTATCCCTCAGCCTACGTTCAGTTTTACCGATATAAAAGGCTGGGCATACCTGGCATCTAGCAATATAAACTACAAATTTAGAGTTACAATGGTATTTACTCCTTAATTTGTAGTTTGTGCCATTAATGTCAAAACTTTCACCTATCTCAATGTGTCTGCACATTCTACAGCATCACAAGATAGTCATCCCTACTTGTTTTGATAGAGGGCCCTTACTATTGGATTTTGTTTTTTTATTTCAACAGGTATATATATATATATATATATATATATATATATATATATATATATATATATATATATATATATATATGTGTGTGTGTGTGTATAAGCCGAACTCACTTCAATGAAAGTGCACTTAACTGAAAGTGCACTTTTGTGAACATCAGTTCACCGAAGCATGGTACAGTGGGGATAAGGAAATATACCTGTTTCCTCCACTGTAGTGCAATCTTGGAGTTAGTATATATAAGTAACAGGGAGTGTGGGGGGGTGCAGCCTCCCTGCAAAAGTGTGTTTCTAGTATGTTTTTTTTTCCAGTTTGGTGAACCGTTGATTGCAAAAGTCCACTTTCAGTTAAGTGCACTTTCACTGTACTGGGTTCAGCTTTCTGTTGTTCTAAAGAACGTGTTTTTGAACAACAGAAGCAAAAGAAGCAACCCACAAACACACACATACACACACACACACACACACACACACACACACACACATATATATATATATATATATATATATATATATATATATATATATATATATATATATATATATATATATATATATGGGTTCACTTTATAATTTCAAAATACTGAAATACAGAATTTCAGTATTTCAAAATCATAAAGTCGAAGACTCAAAATCATGAAAGTGCATAATCGTGAATTTGAATATCTCGAATTTGCGGTAATAGCTTATGGTAAGTGGCATGCAGTGTTGGAAGTGTATCGTGGTTCGTGTCATGTATGGATGTAGGTGCAATTGAAGGTAAGTGAGAGTTTTGTAAGGGTTTTGTGTGTGAGGTTTGAGTGTGTTTGACTGTGTGTAAGTGTTGGATGTGTTGATGTATGTATATGTGTGATGTTTATGTGTGTGCGAGGGACTGTGAAACGTGTGGGTGCGTGTTTCCTTTTTGTGTCTGTTTGTGCAATCTCAGAGTTAGTATATATAATTAGGGGGGTGTGGGGGGAGCAGCCCCCCACATGGGGGGTGCAGGGGTGCTTGCCCCCCTGCTTACATGTAGTGTAGGTTTGTTTGCTTGTGTTTTTGTGTTTGTGTGTGTTTTGTTTGTTGTAGTGTGGGTTGGTCGATGTATGTGTTGTGTGGTGTATGGTGTGTATGTGTTTGTGATTTTGTGTTTCGCGATTGTGTGCTTTAGGGATTATGGATGTTCGACTTTATGATTTTGAAATAGTGAAATTCGTTATTTCAGTATTTCGAAATTATAAAGTGAATCCATATATATATATATATATATATATATATATATATATATATATATATATATATATATATATATATATATATATACCCACACACATACACACACACTCACACTAACAAACATACAAATATATATTTCAAAAAACCCAAATGCACTTTTTTGGTGTATCTTTGTAAAATGACCATGTCCTAGAACATACTTACATTTGAAAGGCATTATATGCAGATTCCATACCTTTAAATACATTGACACGATTTGGCATTGATATGACTGTTATAAAGATGCTGATAAAGCCTCTATGAAAATTCATAATCAGCCTCTTAGACACTGGAAAACCTGCACCTACTCAGTCCTAAAGATAAAGAATAAATAGTTAAAAATGGATTTTACTATACACTTTGTGAATTGTGAATGGCTTATTCTCAGCTGCTGTATTTCATTGATAATCCCTATCAAGAAATTAATTTCATGTCTGGCTTTGTATTCACTACTTTCAGATTCAACCATCACTGTGTCATTCTCCTGAAAGAATTATATGGCCACCCATCTGATAGAATTGAACCACTAGCCTACATCATCAATGACTGCCTGCTTTAAAGATGTTTCTGTCTCACCTTACTGATGCATCAGTTAACTGACAACCTTGTCTCCCTACAGCCAAAATAATGTACTCATGACAGATAAATCTGGAAGGGATTTTTAGGTCAGAAACCTTTCTTCCTCTTCCTGTTAACTTTGGATTAATTTTCCAATTGCTTTCTGAACTGAAAATAGACTGCTGAAGGTCAGAGGATTTTTTTTTTTATTTAGGTACCTAAATCCTAGACATCTAACATAAAAAAGCAGCAAGACATGAGACAGCACATACAAACTGAAAAGTGCTTGAGACATAAAATTAAATACTCTAAATCCAAACTTAAATTGTCAAATTCAAATAACAAATGTAGCCTTATTAAGGCTGATGAAGTGTCCCTATAAGTAACTAATTAATCTCTCTTGAGAAGATAGAACTTTAGTTGCTTCATAAAGGAATGCACAGAACCATTCGCCCTAAGCAGCGATAGTACCTATTCCTCAAGAACTGGCAAGATATGGAGCCGGAAACTTTACCTGATGTCTCTAACCTGGAACATGAAACAACTAGCAGACCATCATTTCATGACCTGAGGTGTCTAGTCAATTTACAGAGCCTTAGCAGCTCCTTAAAGTAAGGTAGATTCAGGTTGTGAGGGAAACAGTAGGGGAGAGGGTGAGATTTTATAGGCACATCTAATGTTGACTGGCAGCCTGTACAGATTCCACAGGACTGGAGTAATATGCTTAGGACAAGCAGGAGCAGTCAAATGTATGGACAATGAATTCTGCAGCTACTGCACTCAAATATACATGAGCTAGAGACAGACAGCCTTACAGTGTGAAGTATCCAGCACTTGAACCACTGCTGCCAAGTTCAGAGTTGCTATAAAGTGTTTGTTCTCAGCAGTGTACTTCAGATGAAAGTAAGATGCCCTGACAAGAGCTAATATCATGTTTTTTACTGTCCATCTGTTATCATGAACCACATATAGATGCTGGACACAAGACACAGATTCCAGCCTATCCCCATATGTTATAAAGGGGGAAAGCAGGTGAAGAGGTGATGGATGATCAGTGGTATGAATAAGCACGGTTTCACTCTTTACTGAGCTGAGCTGAAGGCAGTTAAGCCCCACCATTAAGTAATTAAATCCAAGGCATTCTCAAGACTAGTAAAATCAGGTAGAGAGTCCTAAGGAAAGGAAAGGTAAAGCTGTGTGTCACCAACATACAAACCACAATAAATGCCTCAGCCCATGATGGCTTTCCTTAGCAGCAGCATAAATACCATGAGCAATGAGGGGATGCATAATGACACCTTGAAGTATCCCACATGCCTGAGGTGGTGAACTAAAAGAATCAAAACCAGATACCACCTTTACAAGTGACTCAAAACAGAAGATTTAGACTACTACAATATGGTGGCTGTTAAACCACAATAATATTGTAAATAGTTAATAAAGATCTCATGGTCCAGGGGATCAAAAAATACCAAAGGAAAAAGTAGGAACAACATTGATCCTTTGCCTATATGGAGGTCATTTTCCATTAGAATGAGGGTAGTCACAGTACTGTGTTTAGACAAAAACACAGACTTGCATCAGTCTGTGACATCATGAGAGGTGAAAAAGGAGTACAGCTGAACATAAACTACTTATATAGTAGCCTTTTTGATAAATAGAAGATTAAGACAGTAAAGATCAGTGCTGCCTACATTAAATTTTATTCTGTTCTTTGGATGGAATATTTTTTTAAGGTCACAGTTATCTCTTGTGTTAACTGAGTTTATTTAATAAAATGATCGCAATGGCAAATGTTATGGTTTGCTTGACAGAGTTTTTCTGGACAAATAAAGTTTGCTTGCAGACTTATTTGCCCAGAAACTCCTGTGCTGTTGGAGGGGGTAGATACTGGAGTAGCTTGTGTTAAGTGGTAAAGTTTTAATTGGTTTGTTAAGGGTTAAATGTTTGGTAGAAATGGAGGTTTGGTTAGGGCAGGAGATGAGGCAGTGATAGCCTTGCCACCCATCCAGAGTTTTTCTGAACTATCTGGAAATCAGAACAATTGTCCTGTAGTATGGAAAACACCATACAAACTCTGGTATTGTCTGTTTTGTTACAATACACACTCTGACCTGTGTTTTTAATTAACAGAAAAGTATTGCTAAGGTGATAGGATCAGTGAAAAATAAGCTCTACTGCCTCCCTTGACATGACAAATTACATCACAAAATGAGCATGGATGTGGGAGGAGAGGGTGGGGAAAGAGGGAATAGATGGAATTTGGGGCGGTGCTGGGGGTGTGCTCACTGTCCATTCCTGGGCACAACAATAGGTAGCAACCCTAGGCAGTGATGACTGGAGTTTTAGATTTTATAAGGTTAGCCTTTGGTTTAATTAAGCCTGTTTTGGCTTGTTTTATATGCAACTCACCTTCCCTTCCTTTGTGTTTAGGATTGGTGGGGATATTTTTGACTATGGTATTTAGGTTAGAGATAAATAGGGTTGAGTAAGGGGTGATCTGGTGGAACCACTATTCTGACCCCCCCCCTTTGATGGTTGACTATTCAGAAGGGAGTGGTGCTACACTGCTTCAGAAATTGTGGTGTGTTGTATCTACTGGAGAGATTTAATTCTACTAATATTGGGTATGGAAGATGAGCATTTTCTACATCGCTATATGAAATGTTATTGTTATTTGGATATAATTGTGTTGCTTATTTATGTGCACAGTTACCCCTTGTAATGTGTTAACTGAATTTATTTAATAAAATGGTCACAATGGCAATTTGTGGAGTGATTTGTTTGTCGGGGGTCTTTGGACAAAGAAAATAACATTTTTATTCATGAGTGGGCATGCAACTGTGGCATTACAATCCTGCAAATGTTACCAATCAACATCTGATAACCATCCTTCCTGCAACACAGCAGACTGAGCTGAAGTTTTTTTCTTACTACTGTTACATATCTCACTCTATGCAAATCTTCTGTTAGCCCACCCATTCCCTCATACACCCCAAGCACTGAATCACCCATTCCCTTGTACGTCCCAAACACTGAATCAGTCATTTCCTTATACACCCCAAGCACTGAATCACTCATTCCCTCATACATCCCAAGCACTGATTACATCCAGTTCCCTCATACATCCCAAGCACTGATTACATTTTTCACTTGACTCCCAATACCTTGTTGACATTTGACTATGATGTGGAGTACTTTAGTAGCAAATGCTTGTTTTAAGTGAACAGTATGATCAATTTGGCAGTGCTTATCTTGGGATTACATGAGATAAAATGGGATGGAACCTCCCAGGGAGGTGAAAGTATGGTAAGAATATTTCTGTATTGATATACCAATACCTACCTACTTTACCGGATGTAACTTTGTAACATTCTTAATCAGACTTTTTTTCATTGATGTGGTTCTGTTTTGTAGATGGGCAGCATAGTGGCACAGCAAGTATCATTGCCTCCTCACCGCAAGTAGTTTTCCAGTTCGAGTATTGCCTGGGGTGCAGTCTGGAAAGACTCTACATGTTGTCCCTGTGTCCTTTTGGGTTTTCTACTTGTTCTCCAGTTTTCAGCCACCATTCAAAATGCCCATAAGTGTCTGTGAAGTGTATGAGTGAGTGAGTGAGTGAGTGAGTGAGTGAGTGAGTGAGTGAGTGAGTGAGTGAGTGAGTGAGTCAGAGAGTGAGTGAGAGTATGTTCTAAAATAAGCACGCACCTTGTCATAAGCAAGCTTCAAAAAGACATAGTGTTATCTATGTGACCTTGTAAAGGATAGAGCATATTAGTGAAAACTGGACAGATGGATGTTCTAAAACTTTCTCTTTGGGGATCATTTATAAAATGGGTCTAGCTCAGTGAAAACAGTCTAATTAACAGAGAAATACATACATGCAAAAACAAACTCTGGAAACATTAAACAAAACCTTTGCTTGTTTTTTATTGTACTTTCCTGCTACATATATTTTATGTTGTAATATTTATTACTTTGCACAACTGGCCTGGGTAGTCAAAATAGTTAGGAAGTAAAACAAGCAAATAAATATTTTTCTCCCTGAAGAGCTGCTTTCTTCAGGGAACTGTGAAGACAGAACAGATATCCAATATATAATTTTAATTAAAATGCATTTATTTTATTGCATTTGTTAACCAGTGTAGAACAATGACCATGAACCTTTTTAGGGTCATCATTTGAGCACTGTTACTTGCTTGGAGCCTCACAGTTAGGCAAATTGGGACAAGGGAGTCAAACCCTCAACCAGAGGAAGCAACTCTTTAGTAACTCATAGCCTTAATTCCACCATCAGCTGCCAGACAATCTGTTTAAAGATTTCTAATGAACTATCATTAATTGATAAAAGCAATGAGAATCTAAAGAGTAGAAAAGTGGATACAATCGTAAAGCAAACTAACCACCTTGGCCTTCAAGTTTTATGTGTAAGAAATGCTGTATCAATGCCATACCAGTTTTCTAAAAAAATCTATTTATTTATATTTGTATGGATATATATGAGTACATTTTTCTTCTGGTATTTGTTGACTGGTATAGACCGCCTGGGAGGTTTCACTTTTAATGGAGTCTGAAAGAGTCAGGGAGATGAAAGAATGTAGTAATTTCAGGAAGCAGAATTGCAGAGCTAGTATTTTAACACAGCACAAGCATGCTCAGTGTGTCAGATGTCAACAAGAAGTTTATTTTGCAGAATAAATTTTATATCTGTGCTGGAAACAAACCTTCTACATTTAAGGACAAGCACAATAAGCTTAACGTTGTGAGGACAAATGGTTCTACTGTTCAGGATTAGTCATCTACTAATACTCCCCTGCATGTGTGGGTAGGTCTCTGTACCAAGTAAAATTTTCAAGGTGAAGTGAAAGTTCTCATTTGGAGGAAGATTTTTCCTCTGAACTCATTTCAAGGAAACCCAGGTCTGTTGTCTCTTCTTCTTCTGAAATTCCCAGGTACAAATAGTGTTCTGAAAGAATATTTGTCCCAGTGTTTTTGCTCAGACAGGGTTTTCTCAGTGGCTTCTAAACTTTGGACTTTTCAACCTCATTCAGTAAAAGTAAATCCATCCTTGAATGAGTTGATCCAATTTTTGTTAATACAATATTTTACTAAGCTAGGTATAGTCTTGATCATTATGACTGCTGGCTTAGGCGTAGTTGTTAAACTGAATTTTCAGTGTTTTCTAAGGTTACTTTTGTACCATGGCATGTTGTGCAACAATAACAGATGCCTTTCCCCATTACAAAGCATTTTCTTGTATTTCAACAAGAACAGCACTATTAAATTATATGATTTCCATACACTGATATCCTGAAGGAATAGTAGTAAACGTTAACCTTAGTGGTGACAGTGTAGAGAAAATGTGCGTTGCGTCCACAGTATTTAACGGGTGCACCACAGTACATGCATGAAACTGCCCCATTAAGTCTAAGGATGCAACACATATTACTACAAGGTAATGGCTCAGTATTAAATATTAAATTTATTTGGGCCATGGTTTAATAAAAAGTTTATGAAACTTTTTATTAAAAAAATGCCCCAAATACATAACTATGCACAACAGTAAAAATGTAGCATGGCACTTGACTTATCAAATGCCGCAAGGGAAACTGTAACATTGGAAAATCACTTTAAAAGAACTTTAAAGCAACAGGCCTATAAGAGGGATGGTTCAATTAGATGAGCCAGAGTATTCATAAAAATAATATGTGATTGTGTACAAAACCTGTCTGAAGTGTTTTATATATATATATATATATATATATATATATATATATATATATATATATATATATAGATGTATTACTCAGCACTGACAGAGTGGCATGGCATGTAACATGACAGAGAATCGAGCATGAGCCACATTTACTAATCCCATTATAGGAATGAAGGAACATTGTATACATTGCAAGGAGCCATAATCAGTAAGGCCTCAGTGAACATTCTGAAGTTGGTGCCTCGACAATGATGACATCACCAGTCAAAACCAAAAGGGGAATCCTACAGTAGAGGGAAAATATGTCCCTATACAGATGGTACAGCCAGAGGGAGTAATTAGGTTTCTATTACTTCCACTCATGGAGCACATGTATTGCTAGATATTAGACAGCATAGTGGGTGTTCTTCAAGAATATAGTACCCGAATGTAGTACCAGCCATTGCAGGCCAGTATCATGATAGATGAGATCCAGTGACATGTGCTCTGTGCCTGAACATACATCAGCAGTTCTTTGGTTTGTTTTTATACCCTGACAGCATTGTTTGCTTGGGTACGCTGTTCAAATTCAGTTGTCATAGGATCAGAGGAGGTTACTAGGCTAATGGCCCCAGGGTGGCCCTTACCACCCTATCCAAGTTCAACCAGTGTTCCCACGGGTGTCTGGTTCAAGCAGGCACTAAAATCATCACCTATTGTCCCTGTCCAAGAAGGACACAGGTGGAACCACCTGGGTGAATTTCAAGTTACCCATCCAACCATCCAATTTATGCTTAAATAGGGCCAGTGAGGGGCTTTGTTTAATAAGAATAGGAAGTTTGTTCCAAAAGTAAAGCAACCACTGGGAGACAAATCTGTCTCTCCAGCAAGATCTGTTGATATCACATACCAGGTTAAGGTCCTTTGAGCGAGTGACCTGTGTGCCATTTGGCTTGTGAATGTGCAGCATTTCCATTAAAGCTGGGTCACAGATTGCTTTGTATGAAAGGTATAGGTCACCTCTGAGCAGTCTGTATGACACAGAGTAAATTGACAATGATTTCAGTCTGTCCATATAAGACATCTTGACGACCTTTAATTTTCTTTGTAAAGAACCTTTGTAGTCTCTTCAATTGCTGCAGGTGTTTGGAAAGGAACATACCAAAGGGAGTGTTGTACTCTATTACTGGCCTGATGAGGTTAGAGTACAGGAGGGTTATAACCTCTTTTTTCTGGAGACAATGCCCATACATAGGAGATCAGCAGTATAAAATGCCCTTCTTACCACTGTGGAGACAGGGTGAACAACGTTAAGGTTGCTATCATCCTGTGTGCTCAGATCTCTTACCACTGACTGTGTACTTAGGATATTGCTATTGATGTGGTAATTTGCAGGAACATCACCCTTGCTGAATGGGATGATAATGCATTTTTCTGCATTAAGTTTATGACCATGACTTTGGCACCAGTCATTAGTCTGCGTAAGACCTTCTTGGAGGATGTTGACATTGCTAGGGGTTTCAGTGATCGCTCCCAGTTTGCAGTCATCAGCAAACTTTGAAAGCCATAGTCCTTTAGCTTTAGCCTGTACTTCGGGGAAGTAGATTGTGAACAAGAGGGGTCCCAGAACCAATCCCTGTGGAATGCTACTGGTTACAGGTCTGCTGGAGAAGGTGTAGTCCAATATTTTGACTGTATGAGCTTTATCAGTGAGCCAGTTTGCTGCCCACCCGACAGGGTGAGTTTATCAATGATGCCCGAGTCAGAGATTGTGTCAACTATCTTGGCTAAGTCAAGGCAGGCTGTATGCACAGATTTTCCCTTTTCTAGGGCTTTGATGATTGTCTGAAAGAAGTCCACCAAGTTTAACAGGCATGATCTCCCCTTAACAAAGCCAAGCTGGGTGGGTCAAGCATTTGGAAATTTCCTATATCTTTGTTAATAAGGTTCATGATGATTCATTCCCTGGCCTTACAGATAAGGCTTTTCAGGCTAATGGGTCTACAGTTTCCGGGTACCATGAATTTATCCCCTTTGTGCAAAGGGATGATGGTAGCTGTTTTCCATTCTGCAGAGATAAAGCCCGTGCTTAACATGTGATTGAAAAGCATGTCCAATGCTGATGCTAATTCCTGGTTTAGCCAATGTAGACTCCAATAAAAAGGGAGCCAAATTGATAAAACAGGTATAGCCACACAATAAGCACAAAAGATAAGAACAGTATACCAGTACCACGTACCAGACACCTTATAGGAGCAGCAAAAATGTAATCAAAATCACAAGTAAAATACAACTTTTACAGTCAAGCTGCTTCATCAGGCTGCTAAAATTACATTCACCATCAGACCATTTAAATAGTAATATATTAATTAAAACAATTAATCTATTATCAAATTAGCATACCACACCCAGCTAACGTATACAAAAATAAATATTCTTCTATTTAATACAACTATGTAAATGTTTTAATTCAAGTTTTAAAGTAAAAACATCATTCAAACCTGGCGAAAAAAAATGATCTAAAATATAATATCCATTTATTTTAATTAATAGATTATATTTAAATGGTCTGATGGTGAATGTAATTGTAACAGCCTGATGAAGCAGCTTGATTGTGAAAGTTGTATTTTACTTGCAATTTTTATTAAATTTTTACTGCTCCTGTAAGGTGTCTGGTCCTTGGTACTGGTATACTGTTCTTAAGTTTTGTGTTTAACCCATGTAGAACACAGTCCAGGATGTTACCTGGTCCCATACAGGCTGTGTTTTTGGCCTAGGAGAGGGCATTTAAGAACTGGTCCTTGGAGATACTAGGAGGAGGGCAGGTGTTAGGGATGCTTTGAGGTATATGTGGCGGGGACAGGGGAGTGAAGTTTTCACTGAACCTGTCAGCCAGCAGGTTTGCTATAGCCACAGATTCTATGTAAGTAGTACCATTAACTATGAGTTCAGCGCAAATGTGGGCCTTACCTTTGAGGTTACGGGTGTAACTAAAGAATGCCTTGTGGTTAGCCTTAGTTAGGGAAGCTAATTTGAATTTGTAGTTAGCTTTGGCGGACTTCACTAGGAATCTTATTTGCTTGTTTAAGTTTAGAAGGGGGTGTTTCCAGTTTTGCGACAGTTCCTTCCCGCTCTTAGACAGCAATTTCTTTTTCCTATTGTATAGCCTGTTAATGGCAGTTGTCCACCAAGCAGGTTTGGTTTCCTTGAAGATCTTGCTTTGGTTCTATCAGGTATGGCAGAGTCAATAAAACTGTAGAGGTTCTTGTATAAAGCATTGATGTATAAGCTGCATAGGTGTCTATTCCATCAATGGGGGAGGGGCTATGAAGCTATTTATGCCGTGACGTAACAGGTTGTAATTAGCCTTGGAGAAGTTTTTTAGTTTAGTTGCTGCTGGGGGAGGGGTCTTGTGTTATAGTTACTTTGTGGTCAGACCTCACCAGGGATGGCTGCGCACTGGGGGTGGTGTAGCAGTCCCCCATGTTGGTGCACACCAGGTCCCAGATGTTTGGTCCCCTTGTGGGTGTGTCAACCAGCTGATACAGGGCATTGGAGTTAGAGGTCTCGGAAACTTTGGGCAAGTGAGTTAGAACACATATAATTTACCCATTCTATGGACAGGTAATTAAAGTCACCCAAAACCAGAGTGCTTGGTTGTATCTTGATTGACTCATGTAGATCCAGGTAAGCTAAGTGGACGTCCTGATTCATGGCAGAGGTCCTATAGCTGGCAATGACCTGAAGATAGGTTTTACCCACAGTCAGTTTCACCTGAAATACTTCAAGGGAATCATGCTGTTTAACCAATCTAGAGGTGTATTTATCTTTAATGAATATTGATATACCACCTCTTTTAGTTCTCATGCCTTCAGTTTGTGGTCTGAATGTGTGGAAGGAAATGTAACCTGGTATAGCTAGGGTGCTTTCTGCAGCCTTAAACCAGGTCTCTTTGACTGCACAAATGTCAGCATCTTCCAGGGTGAGGAATGCTTCCAGTGAGTGCAGTTTCTGGTTTAGACCCCTAGTGTTTAGCAGCATAACCTTGCGGTTGTTTTTAAACAGTATTTTTATGTCAGGAATTTTGTTCTTGTGACATTGCTTAAAAAAGGCACTATAGTGATGGCAAGAGCCTTAGCCAGTAACCGAAATCCCAGGGGTGACAGATGAAGACCATCTCTGGTAAAGCATCAAGGTTTGTCGACCATGTCATCCCAGGCTGACAGATACTGGATTCCCTTTGAATGGCACCAGAAACTAAACCAATTGCTGAAGTCAATCATTTTCCATTTGTATTGATGTATTATCCTAGGCAAAGGTAAAATTATGCTTAATGCTAGGGGCATACCTGCCTGAGACACATAATCCAAGAGCTCAGTCATGTCTCTCTTCATATAGTCCAGTGAGGTACATCTCAAGTCATTCACACCAACAAGGACTATGATGCAGTCATAACAGTGCCTGTTGTTGAGAGACTTGAGTGGGTGTGTTATGTGGCAGATCCTGGCACCTGACAGACGGCTGATGGTGACCTTTTCCTTATCCAACATGATGAGAGGGACATCTGTGTGTCTCACAACTGAGTCGCCTATGACTGAGAATTTTGTTTTTATGTTATTCCATAGGGGCTTGACTGGTGAGACACTGGTGTGTGATATATTATGTGTACTATGTTCTGCAGAGGATGTATTATGTGATGCGTGCTTGTGTTTGTGCTTGGGAGGTCTCTGATGTTTAGGTAAAGTTCTTGTAAGGACCTCCATATATGTAGGTTTATGTGTTGTTGGTTTGTTAGGTACAGGAGGTGAGATGTGCATGCTGACAACTTGCTTAGTATCAGATGAACTGACTGGTGAGAGAGAGAGCCTGATTCTTGGTTCTTGATATAGATGTATCTGTCACATAATGAATTTGTGTGGACTAGAAGAAGTAGATTGTCAGTGTATATGAGGCAATTGCCAAACTGCCTCAGGATGCCCATGTCAACTAGGATGGATGGAGAAACTATGGGAAATTATCCATCCATTATGCTAGGTACATTGATATGGTCCAGGTAAAGTAGAGTACAGGAGAAGTGGGCACAAAATATAAAGGTATAGTGGGTAGAATCTGTGTTTGTACTACAGGAGCTTCGCTGAATGCATCACCTCTCAATGAGGGCCAGAAACAAGAACTCACCAATGGAGTACCAGCAGAGTACTAAGGGAAAATGTGCAAGCAAAAGTCTTTGGGTCTATAACCACCAATGGTGCCCACTGCTGCAAGGCAGTGCACAATGTGCAAATGTGGTGCTTATGTAGAAAACAAGTGCAAACTAATCTACAGAAATTAAATAAAAAAGCTCAAAACTGAGCCCTGTTCCAACAATCTTCAATAAGATGAGTTTTAACTGCATACTCTTGCAAGTAGGGTGCAGGGGTACCCTCTTCAAAAAAAGATGGCCTGGTTTAGTGCGCAAGTTATACAAACAGAGCTAGATTCAGCAGGTCTGAATCTAGTCTATGCTACAGCAACAAAGTGTACCAGTTTCAGAAAAAAAAAAACAGTTCAAACAAGGAGACACAATAAGCCTTCAACCAGCAATTCCCAGCTCAGAAGGGCAGAAGCTACCCTCTTCTCTCACAAGAGTGTTGACAACAAACCTTGTTAATGTAAAATAACTGGCCTGAAGCCCAAGCACTTAAACCAGAACTAAGATACTTTTAGAATAACAGACACACTAAGCTCTCAACCAGCAATTGCCAACTTAGAAGGATTTAAGCTACCTCTCCTGCTACAAGAGTGTAGACTACAAGCGTTTTTAGTGTGAAACAACTGGCCTGAAGCCCAATTGCTTAAAACTAAACCAAAGGGCAAAGAATAACAGTTACAATTTAATCAGATTACTAATACACAGTAATAAATGCCACAGAATAAATGCAATTGAACACTTTTAAGAACAAGCAGCAAAAGCAAAAGAAAGTAATAAAGTAGGAAAAAATACAAATACAGTAAAGCAGCCAGATAAAGTACATGTTTTAAGTTAAGTGGAAGGGAGGAAACAGAAGATAATTCAAGGTTAAGTGGGTCTTCCCAAATAATCTCACTGTACTCAGCAGACTGAGCTGATGAGATGGGACTAGGAGGACTGCCAAACTCAGATTTATGGTAGGGGTGGGCAACTCAAAAGCCACCAAGTTTAACAACACAACAATTGGGAATGTAGCAAGCCAAACAAGCACTTCAGCTAAATAGAGATAGTTCTAACTAAAAGAGGAATGCAGTTTCTCAGCTCCTCCAACTAATTATTTGATGTTATTCACAGTTTGCAAAGAAATTCTTTGCTAACCTTTCTACTGACCCTAGCCAAGACCTCTTAAAATTCCAACAGAACAGAAAACTTAAAACAAAACAAATGTAATACAAGAATAAGATACAAAATAGAAGTGACAAACCTTAAATGAAAACCTTCAATTCAAAATAAAATGCAGACAGAGATCAACAGTATTCAGGCAGAGTACAGCAAGAAGGCCAAATTAGCACCACAGCTAAATTGAGATATTTCTAACTAAAAGAGGAATGCAGTTTCTCATCTCCTCCCACTAATTATCGGATGTTACTCATTGTTTGCAAAGGAATTATTTGTTAAAGTTTCTAACTGATCCTAGGCAGGACCTGTTGAAACTTCAACAGAACAGAAAACATAAAACACTGGGAGACAGCCCTACCATTGTGACACATTAGAATGGTTGTGCACCTTGTTTCTTTACAATCTAGCAATATGTTAATGAGCAGTTTCAGGACTTTTCAGCCCCATTTCCCATTTATATGAAGCATTTATACACAGCATATTTAATTCACATTATATGCTAATGAGGTGATCTGGTGCTGTACATCCAGCTATTGGTGAGTAATTAGCTGTGTCACTGGAGTGGGTGGTCCTAAGTGGGGTTGCGATAATGTGTTTGTTTCCATGATGCATAGTATCTGGACTGCTGCAAAGGTTGTAAACTGCTATATTTTATTGTGCTTTGTGTTAGTTTGTGTTAAACAGATGTTGTTATACTGCCATGCTCTGCTGTGCACATCAGGTTCACACAGCCATCAGGGGCATTAACTCTTCCTTTGGTGTGCTTGGTCTGCTATCTGGGTAATTTTCATCCTGCACGATACAGTGTTCCATGACTTACATGTTTATTTTCAGATGTTGCTCTTACACCTATTTGTATACATGCATACTCCTTACCTGGATTCTTCCAGGTATACATTTGTGCATGCTTATATTTTTCAGGAACTGTCAGTACCTTTCTAGATTGTGTAGACTGTGACATGTTGTTGTTACTGATTATCATGTCCTATGCATCTGTGGAGTAGGTGTGGGAAATTTCTCTTAATGTTTTACCTGGACATAGTTTATTCTAGATGTCTGCTTTTTCGGCATATGGATTTAAGATTCAGAGCTGCTAGAGCTATACCCTGCAGCAGGTGTGGGCTTCATTACTACAGACTGTACTGCTTATTGTATGACTTGAAGCAAGTTACTTAGTTGTTGCTCCCAGGTCACCCCTAAAGGGGAATTGTGTGGCTGGTGGACTTATCTACATAATAAATAATAAACTGAACCACTATAAACAATAAAAATTCCACACCACACTGTGTGTTCGCACATAGTGCAGTGTGGAATTTTTATTATCTACATAATAATAATAATAATAATAATAATAATAATAATAATAATAATAATGATTAGTAGTAGTATCATTATTGGGTGGCCACGGTGGTGCAGCAGTTAGCGTTGTCACCTCCCAGCAAGAGGTTCTCCAGTTTGATTCTCGGCTGGTGTGCCTTCTGTGTGGAGTCTGCATGTCCTCCCTGTGGTCGCATGGGTTTCCTCAGGGTGCTCCAGTTTCCTCCCACATCCCAAAGACATGCTGTAGGTGGATTGGAGACTCTAAACTGGCCCTAGGTGTGAGTGCATGCATGTGTGTGCCTTCTGTGGAAGGTTGGGCAACTCGACACTGAAAAACTCTACTGCCAATCATGAGTGGACAGGTGATCCGCTGTGGTGACCCCTAACCGGGAACAAGCAGAAAGAAGAAGAAGAAGTAGAAGAAGTAGTATCATTATTATTATTAGAGTCCCTTATATAATATTTACATTCTTGCTTCAAATCCAGCTGATGAGATGTAAATCTCTGCTATTAAAATGGATGCAAATGCAGTGCAGGTACTGCAAGCTTTGTGAGTTATCATAAATCATGTACAAATATGTTCAGAAAATGAGGTGCAATAATACCCCCAAATATGAGGGCATCTGAAATCGAGGTCTAGATAACAGCAGCTTTATTTTTTTTTTGGCAGTAGTGGTTAGGCCCTCTGCTTTGATGACATTGCAATCCTGAATACCACAAACAGTAACAAAGAAAGATGATGGACACAGAGTATCACAGCATGGAAATCTTCCACAAATGCTACTGTTGAACAGTCCCTGCACATTACTGAAAGACAATGTGATAGCATCACATTCTGTGCTCATTAACTGTAGTATATGTTTACTATATATCCAGCAATCCTCTGAGGTTTTCCATTACTATACAAAGTTATGGGGTAACACAAACACTGTGCTTAATACCCAGATAACCATACAGGAGTCCAGCTTCCATTGCTGTACATAGATCACCTGACCTGCATATCACTGATGTATTTCCATGCATTCAGCACACCCCCTACATGAATATATTCTTAAAATATAACAGTTTGTACACATAAACAATATTCTCAGTATGAAGAGCAGCAGAAGTCACTTGACAACCACAGTAGGACTGTACCAGGATCAACAAAACACTGATACCTGTACGAACAGCAAGAGCATGGCTGTACCTCATAAACCAAACAGCAACCAAAAAGCCAGCACTTCAGTGTAGCCTTCCAACAAAGAGTTTATTGTTCCATCATTCCTCCATGAGAAAATACCCCAGTGGGGTCATACCAGTTTCGGAAAATGCTTTCTTCAGTAACCACACCACAAAAATAATGCATTAAGAACGCTAATTGCACACATTCGTTTATACTAAATTTTGCAGTGCCCTCAAGTGGATAAAATTATTAAATAATGAATATATGACAAAATATCTATATGTGACAAAAATACAGTGAAAGATATATATAATTATATATATATATATATATATATATATATATATATATATATATATATATATATATAAAATAATCTGTTGCAAAATAATTTAAAATTGGTCATTCAACCCAGGTGAAAATAAGGCTCCCAATATGACAATCCATTTTTTCTTTGTTAGTTAGTAACTCATGCAGTGCATGGACATCTGGACACTTGAACCTGATAAGGTCAATGACCATGAAGCTGAAAACCCCAGTGGGATATTTAAGTGTATGTTTATATAAAGAACTCAAAACTTTTTTGTTTCTGATGTCACTCAAATGTTCCCCGACCCTTAATTTAAAGGGTCGGGAAGTCTGTCCCACATAAAACTGACCAAACAGGAGAGAACCCTGTGGTACTCCACTTGTCACTGGTCTGAAGTTGGATTTAGAGTCTGCTACTTTCACAGTGTGTGTTAGGTCAGTGAGTCATTTGGCAACCCATCTTGTGACATAGGGATTTATACCTAGTTTAGTGAGTTTGTCTATAATTCCAGAGTGGGGGATGGTGTTGAAAGCCTTGGCAAGATCTAGATAAGCTGTGTGTACCACCTTACCCTCATCTACAGCTTTGGTGACCACTTCAAAGACATCTATCAGGTTTAGGAGACATGATCTGCCTTTTACAAACCCGAAATGTGTAGGGTCCAGAGTTAGGAGATTACCAATGTCATTGTTTATAAGTTCCATAATGATACGCTCCCTAGCCTTGCAGACCAGGCTCATTAGGATAATTGGGAGTAGTTCCCAGGGTCCATGTTGGCTCCCCCTTTGTGGAGTAGGATAAATGTTGCTGTGTGCCATTCAGTGGGCACAAAGCCTGAGGTGAGGCTATGATTGAACATGGTACTTAGGTAGGGTGCTAGTTTGTTCTGTAGTTCATATAGAACGCAGCCTGGGATGTTGTCAGGTTCCATGGATGCTGTGTTCTTGGCTTTGGAGAGTGTGTTTTTTACCTGTGCAGCTGTGATTACAGGTACTTTGCATTCTTCTGGTATAGAGATGGGCCTTTTAGGGGATGAGAGAGGGGTAAAGTTAGCACTGAACCTATCTGCCAGGATGTTGGCAATATCAGTTGGTTCTGAGTGTTGCCATTGAAATTCTTGACATAGCTATAGAATGCTTTGTGGTTGTCTTTAGAATCAGTGGCGATTTTGTTTTCGTAACTAGCTTTGGAGGGTTTTATGAGGGATCTCAGCTTCTTGCTGAGGCTGGCCACGGAGTTCCTTCAATCATGGGATTTAATTAAAACCACTGAGTTAGAGCTTTCTCCTACAACACTTAGGACTTCATCAGGGCAACACTGAACATTTAAACAGTGATTTTCAATAATTCAAAAAAGTTAAAATCCACATTATATTACTTTTCTATGATGTTAGCTCGGAAATACTTCTAATGGGAATGCCATTAAGCCCTGATGAAACTGATGAATTAAGATATAATTGCCAACGTTTTTTTTTTTCTTTTTCAGCAAAGATTTAAAATCCCCTCATCATGGTGAAAAAACTGACCTAAAATGAAGCATTTAAAACTGTTTAAATCCAGTACAAACAATGCTGTGCATGTACAATTTGTGTTTGCTTAATTCTTTGTTTATAAAATACATATTTAAAATAAAACAGGCAAGATATATATTAGTGCATATTTTATATGAACTAATGCAGTGCCAGTAAATAACAAGTAATACTGGCAGTACAGGCATGACATTTAAGGTTCTTACATTTGTGTTAACCTGAATTATCAAAAGAAAATATATTTCAACAGTATGAAAACAAAACAGCACTTCAACAATGCTTAGTCTCAAAGTGATCTGAAACTTTGGTCCAACTTCAAAAAAGTTACACTTAGGTGTGTACAAGGTGTACCCTTCTTGGTAACTGTTTTTTTATTATGAGACCGCTCTACCACAGTCCTTTTGCATGAAGACGTGCAGCACCACAGTTAAGGCTCTCACCTCTCCAAATTCCCAAAATGGGATATTTTATGAAAAAATTAGATTTTTAGAGCAAATACTATACAAAACCATCACAAAAGATTGGAATTTATTATTTTTTTCCCAGAATAAAAGCTGATTCTTGTTTGATTTTAATTATTTTTCATAATATTTAGGTGCATCAGAATCAAAATATTTGTTTTATACTATTATTAATGGAAACTTAGGAAATATTTTGTCCTAAAATCTCAGAACATTTGTAATTTTTCATGATTTCCCCACAAGACACAAAAGCTCAAACAGAGACTGTCCTCCATGACGAGGTACAAGTGGTAACCCTAAACACAATGGGCTGTCTCCATGGCCATGCTAGATGCTAATGAGACATTTGGGGGAAGAGGCATATGCTAATTAGTCATGTAAATTGCTCTGGAACTCCTTGCTGTAAGGCATTTACACAGCAGGGTGATACAGAGAATTGCTCAGCTGTGTACATTAGCACATCTGCTCTTGGCCACTCATGGTAATGAACACAGCCAAAAGGAAGTGTTTATCCATCATGGTAGAGGTGGGTACTGGGGACTTTAGTAATTAGTTAGTGTTAGTGGGTGTGAACAAGTGTGTATGTGAGGGGCCATCTGTGTGAGTGTATTTGTGTATCTGTGTCTGCCTAGGAAGTTGCAGTAGAAGGGTTAGTGAGGGGGTAGGTTAGGGGTGAACTTGTGTGTGTGCGCATGTGTGTGTGGAGGGTGTCTGTGTGTGGGGGGGTGTAGGTGTATATGGAATGTATGTGTGAATGTGTGTGTGGGTGGATGGTTTGGTTGTGGTAGCTGCCAGACTTCCACACACACCTAGACTAATGGGAAAAAACTGCAACACTGAGTTAAGAAGAGGGAATTAAACACCAGGAATAACTCTGAAGATATGGGTCGGGGGTGCATTAGTCATCGGGGATAACTATGAAGATGTGGAATGGATGGAAGTACACTAGCTAATAGGGATAAATCTGAAGACATAGGGTGGGGGAACACTATTCACAAGGGATAAATCTGAACACATAGGGTGGTAAAACACTAGTCTCTAGGGATAAATCTAAACACATAGGAAGGGAGAACACTGGCCACTAGGGATTACCTTTTCATCTTGTGCCTTAATGCCATTAAAACACAATGTGTGTGGGTGCACCACTGAACACCAGGGATACTGTAAGTAGCATATCTTAAAGGTATGATAAAAAGTTCCAATCCTGTACACTGCCACATCCCACATAGGACATTAACCCTCTGCACCTCCACTGAACAGCAGGGATGTAATACAAAGAATAAATACAACTTTGTGGGGAAAAAAGTAAATTACAAGGGGTGAGGGAAGGCTTTGAACAATGCATCCTTGCCACCTGAAACATCAGCATATCAGCATTAACCTGCTTCACTCTTTGTACTAACTGATAAGTTAGAGTAGTGAAGGCTTTCTAACACATAATGAGGATCTTCGGTATCATCCAATCAATGCAACAATTCATGAGTTGTGACAGAGAAGAACAGGGAATATAAAGAATACCTCTCAAACTTGTAGTGCAAGAAATCTAGTCAAAGCCAAAGCTAAAGGTGGGCAAAGACAAAAATCATGAATGGATTGTAATTATTCTACATACAAACTTTAAAAGTCACTAGTATAATAGCTTTTCTACTTCCATGCATTTACTGAAGGATATGAAGCATGAAACTTTACTGTGTGGCATTAATGATGGACTATAATCTTCCATAAATTACCAGGACAAGATAAAAAGAGACATTGTGACCCTTTGACAACAGTGGGACAGGTATGGGATATATGGTGTGTGTGTGTGTGTGTGTGTGTGTGTGTGTGTGTGTGTGTGTGTGTGTGTGTGAGGATGAATGAGGAGGGTGAACTGTGCTAACACAATGCATTGCCTGTCACTGATAACTAATGCAGGAAGTGCTAATTAGCACTTGTGGTAGTTAACAGTGGTTCGGAGAAATACAATTTAGTCAATAATAAGGTCTTTCCTCTTTGTGGCTAACGTGTCTTTGAATTCGATAGTACCACATCATGGAAACAGGATCTTTTTACCACAATCATTAATGTGACCATGAGGGTTCTTTCTGAATACTCTTTAATGTAGATCAAATATGCATGATTAGTCATTTCAAAGTTCTGAAGATGAAACATCACCATTATTAAGCAAACAGTAGCATCTCTACTCTTTTCTGTCATATAGTAAGTCCAGCAACCAGAGTAACCTTACAGTATACTAAATATGATAGCTCATGTAAAATCATTTGCATGCATTATCATATACAGCAATATAACCATTACAGATATTAAATACACTGACCTATATATTTGGGTATTTTTTCATAAGACAGATAATTTAACAGTAAATCTCCATGAAACCATAACAAAATATTTCCATAAGCTGACTAAAAATATTTCTCTTGCTAATCAGTTCCATATTTATAAGTTAATAAATGCTTAATTAAAGAGGAGGTAGTAACCTTCCAGTGAAATATTTTCCAAAGGTACACCTAAAAGACAATGATACATATTAAACAGTAAGGGGAAAGTAGTTTACCCATCGCACTCAACTTAAGTATTGTGAAACAGTATACATTGCTGTTACATATATTTTGATTTTGCATTGCCAAAATGTATTCATAAATGTTCTTATTTAGCTTCCTCTTTGTCATGTCCATAAAAAACACCAGCCATGAATTACAAGAAATCAAATTTATTACTCCACGTGTCAGGCAGTTATACACATTGTCACATGTAATAACCTTATCATTGTCATCAGCAATCACATAAGTGCCATTAAGAAAATATCTACAATAACTGCAGACACCACATATGTATATGCTGTTTGCTTTACATGCCCTGACTTTATTAGATGTTTGTTCAAAAACATCTTTAATGTTTTGTGACTTTTTGTTGATAAATATTGATTCATCACTAACTACTCAAAACAAGTCACTGTTGCCTAATTTTTATGGATAATATCTTTAATACATTTTGAGACTACCTTATATGACAAGCTCATACCTAAATTTAAATCTTTTATTATCCATGGTTAAACCGGTCTCTTCATCAGATGCTAAAATAGGGACATACTTCATTGACCTAACCTGTTTAACTTCTTCAAACACCTTAGGAACCTGATTCAACAAATGGTCTTTATTTAAATCCTGCAGCTTGTATAAATTTGTTTCTAATACATTTGTTTTAGATATTAATCTTGAAATACTAAATGTCTTTTTGCAACATTTGGTTTAACCAAAATGTAGCATAGGTATATCCATTTGTAAAGGTGGGTTTTAGGGCCGGCTTTTGGTCAAGTGGTGCCCTAGGCAAAAGGGCTCCACAGTGCCACCCCGCACCACCAGGTGGCCCCATCCTGGTCTACCTACACCATCCAGATCACTTTTATCTTCCTTTTTCTCACAGTTTGTCCTACTCTTCCTTTTTTTCCAGTACTCATTCAAAATATTTTAAAGAAACTATTTCTTACTACAAAAAATAAACAAATAGATACTGAAAAAGTGTCCCTGCTACAGCAGTGCCTTAGGTGGCTGCCTAATTGGCCTATGATTAAGACTACCTATGGGTTTATGATAAACTTCTCAAGTAAATAATTTTTATCAGTATTCCCACATAAAATCAATGATCAACTGAAATTTGATTTTCATATAAAAAACTGTATATAAAAATGGAAACTTTGTGTGCTCTACAACCCCCCAAAAAGTTCCTCCCCAATTCCTCCAGAGTCACACTGGCAAACACATGCATTCTACCTTCTCCACTGTATGCTTCACCAATTCTCTAGCAATGTTTAAATCTCCCTCATCACAAAACTAGAACTATGTTATAACACGGTATCAGATTTGTAACATGCCTGTCATATAAAAGTCATTACTGCTCTGCTCTGAAAACATTAAACTGGCATAAGTTGTTCAATTACCTTAAGTAATCCTCTAAAGCTAGCTACAAAAACAGAATTACAGCAGATAGTAAAGACAACTACAAGGCCTTCTATAGTTATGTAAAAAATATCCATGACAATACCCAGATTTGCTCTGAGCTACTGCACAATGGTACCTTCTATACCGAGCCAACAGATATTGCCAATGTACTGGCCGACAAATTCAGTGCCAACGTTATTCCTCTCAGCCCTGCTAAAGGACCAATCACAATACCAGTAGATTTCCAGGCACCCAGTATTACTGCTGCACAGGTTAAAACAGCCCAAGGCCAAGAATACAGCTTCTATGAGACCTAACAATATCCCTGCTTGTATTCTACATGAACTTCAGAGTGAACTGGCACCTCACCTGTGTGCCCTGTTCAGTCACAGCCTCACCTCAGGCTTTGTCCCTACCAAATGGCACACTGCTACAGTGATCCCTCTCCACAAAGGAGGAGTGACTACAAACCCTGGGAACTATCACCCCAGTAGCCTGACGAGTCTGATATGCAAAGCTATGGAATGCATCATCATGGAACTAATAAACAAGGATATAGGGAATCTCCAAACTCTGGATCCTACACAGTTTGGTTTTGTGAAGGGTAGATCATGCCAGCTCAACTTGGTTGACTTCTTTGAGTCAGTCACCAGAGCTGTGGATGAAGGCAAGGTGGTTCATACAGCCTACCTTGATCTGGCCAAGGCCTTTTATACCATTCCCCACTCAGGAATCATAAAAAAACTTACTAAGGTAGGCATCAACCCCTATATCACTAGGTGGGCTGCAAAATGGTCCCACAGATAGAACCCACAGTGTGAAAGTAGCTGACTCCAAGTCAGACTGCAGACCAGTCACGAGTGGAGTCCCATAGGGTTCGATCCTGGATCCCCCCTGTTTGGTATCTACTTCTCTGAAGTCCAGACCAACACAAATGGACTCTGGCTGATAAAGTTCAGAGATGATTGCAAGTTGGTAGCTGTTATTAACTCCCCAAGTGATGTTGACATCCTACAGAAAGGCCTCACTGAGACCAACGACTGGTGTCAGAATGATGGCCTTAAGCTCAGTGCCAAAAATGTGTCATCATCCCCTTGGGAAAAACCTGGTTCCCTTGAATTACCACATCAATGGTAGTCCACTGAACACAGACGGCATTATAAGAGGTCTGGGAACACAGGTTGACAGCAACCTCTCTTTTGACCACCACATTGCCACTGTGGTCAGAAAGTTCTTCTATGTGGCACATCTCATTGCTAAGAGTTTTGCATCCTGGAAGAAAGAGGTCATTGTCTCTCTCTACTCTTCCCTCATTAGGCCAATCATCGAGTACAATTCCCCATTTGGCATGTACCTCACTAGACATCTGCAACAACTGGAGATGCCACAAAAGTACCTCACAAAGAGATTCCTAGGCCTTAAACACTTATCCTATATGGACAGACTCAAAAAACTCCAGCTATTCTCTGTCTCATATCGCCTACTTAGAGGCGATCTCTGCTTGACTTACAAAACCATGTCTGACCCAGCTATGTTAGAAATGCTACATCTAAAGAAATCCCAATCCCTCTGCACCACATGCTCCAGATACCTCAACATCATTACCACAATCAACAGAACATATTGGAGGGACAGGTTCATAACCCAGTGACTGCCCATGCTCTGGAATAGACTTCTCATACATGTCAAGCAGGGCACGTCACTGGCCCTTTTCAAGAGAAATCTTGATGAGTGGATGGGAAATAGAAAATTCACCCCAGGGATCACTCCAGTGGCTATACTCGACAGAGGCACTAGGAACTAAGGTCAGGTGGCACGATGCCAGGGTAATCCTATGGGCTAGGCTTGTAAAGGCTCCAGGGCCATTAGCCTAGTACACACCTATGAACCTAAGTACAATCAGCTTCCACTTGTTCAGAAAATGATATATAATCCTTTACACTGTCCACCCATCAGTAACATTCTCAAGTAGTGCCTTCCTAACCATCTACTTCACCCATATGAGAAACAGCTTCTTGAAACCCATAAACATGAAAAAAACATAGGACATAGTTCATACTCCTACATACTAGACAAAACCTGGAACAAGATTCCTATAAACATTAGAGCAACATCTACAAGTCCAATTTTTAAGCATAACCAAAAAGAACACCATCTCAACTCTTGGCTCTATACTTGCCTTTCTCCAGGTTAAATTGACCCTTTTATTTCCCCCTTTCTATATTCTTTCTCTTACATTCTGTCTCTCCTCCCTCTGTCTTCCATACTCCTTCCTCCTTGCAATCTACTATATGCCCACTATCTCAATTACTGCTCTTAGTACTTACCCTTATTTATCTCTTATTTCCTTCTATATCATAATCTTTAAATGAAATGTTGCCATCTTCTTTCTCAATTTCCTGTGACCTTTCTTAGTCTATTATATTCTATCAGTTTCTGATTTTTCACTTCCTGAACCTTATTTATTTTTCTTTCTCCATAATATTCGAATATTATGAGTATTTGTGTGTTTTTACCTGTCTGTAATGTAACCTTGTTCATTTTTCTTTATTGATCTCATTTGTATAATTTATTTTAACTTTTTTTACTACTTGTATATTTCCATGATCACATATACAGAATTTGTATTATATCTTACAGAGCTTTCCTCCCTGGACCACCACAGAAAAATGGGATTTATGCCTAGTAGGACTCTCTCAGTAATCAAATGTCAAAACCAGCTCTGCTCTGGACTTGTCCTCCGATCCATTCAGGTCAGTTGCTGAAGCTGGTAATTCCCTGAGGTCTTTGCATCCAAGGAGGTTCTTCTCTAGTCATCCAGTCTTGGAGTTTGTAGAGTGGTTTTTATCCCATTCGGGTTGAAGAGGAATAATGTATGTGACATCCAGCCCAGTCCACTAGTCTCCCTGAATCTTCTGTCATGCATCATCTTGATCTGGGACAGCCTGCCTCACAAAGCCTTGAACAATCTGAGACCTGGGGATCCCCTCAGGCTTCTAAATGTTTTTCTGTTTCCACCCCAACTCCACCCCACCCTGGAGAAGCACTGAAAGCACCAGTGTAAAAGGTCTTACCTAGATTGTCTCAGAAATTGCTGAGCAAGGATAAATACCTCAGTAAGTGGAAAACAATCTCTCCACAGTGAAGCCTTATTTGGCGATCTGTTAAAATTGTTGGTAGAGTGGAGGCTGGACCACCCAAGCCCCTTTCCCTGAGTAGTTAGTGTTTCTTGAGGCCCAGTGCTCTTGTAAATTTAGTGTCTAGGAGAGCATGGAGAGAACAGGATATGGTGGAGCCTGATAACCTGACAAGAATTTGGTTCTGCCCAAGGACAGGACACATTGGAGCAAGGGGCCAGTGGTCAATTTCATTGTAGTAGCCACAGACACTAAGAAGGAACTTTCTGAGGAAAGTTTCTGTCAATCCTCATAACAGGGAATCTAGATCAACAAACAGATTTCGGAAGCACAGGTATGTTTCAACCACCTTTGCTCTTTGTGTGCTGAACTACATGGCTCACCTGACCAAACTACAGAGTTACTTGGTTAATGAGATTGCCAGATCCGTTCAATCCTGTATGTTAGTAAAGACTCAAGTCCATGAAAGTTCAGCTGTCTACCATACTGTCAATTTGTACTGTCTGTGTAGTTATCTTAAGCAGCAGATTGTACAGCTAAGGCATTAGGTAAAAGGACAGTCCACTACCATGCCTGCATGCTCATCTAACTTTGTGGAGTACTTTAAGGTGTACTTTTTGAACACTTCATGGCATGACTTCACTTTGACCTAAAGATAAAGGCACCCTGACCACAGCAGTATGGCAAGGTGTCTGCTGTGGGAGTCCACTTTCCTACCCCTCTATGAACCTTACCCTACAGTCAGAGGGTAGGCAAGTGGATATTCTTCCAGATGTCCCAATGATTTGTCTAGAGTGCTGCAGATGATGGCATTCTCTGGGTACAGGGGGAGCTTCAACAGACCCTGCATAAAGGCAGGAGTAGTCTGCAGTATCAGGGCTTTAGGGGACCCTTCTTCATAAAACCCTTTCAGCAGTCCTGAATATTTGCCTGACTGCTGCACTGTGGAGTTGAGGGGTGGAGGGTGCTTGCTTCTCCACCTTCAAGCTTGGGAGGCCATCATCACAGATTTTGTGGATGCTGAATGTAGTCACCAGAAGCTTACACTGTACCCTTGAGCACTAAAATCAGCTCTTCACGGAGATACTGAAAGATCTGAGGCTTCCATTGTGTCCTGCTTTTGCTTTTGTATTGCACTTTCAATTTGTAAGTGCATTCTGTCTGTCTGAATTGTCTGAACTATTTTTGGCACATATTATTTCATACTGTACTAGTTCAGCTGTAGCATAGCCCAGTTCCAGATTTGCACTTTCTTGGTCTGTTTTGTAACTTCTGAGCATTAAATTCAAGCCATCTTTGTTGAAGGCCCTTCTGCACCCTTGTGGGAGGAGAGTACTGCCTGGGTCCCATCTAATCAAGGGTGATTGGACCAGAATTCAGAGAGAGCGTTCTTACTGGCTAGTTTGAGCTAAAAGGGTTATTTCTTGTTTTATTTCAGCCCTGCATTTGGCTTGTTTGTGCGTAGTGCACCATTGTACACTATTGTGTAGCGGTGGTTACTGCTGGTGGTTATAGAGGCAAATGTTTTAGTTGTTAAACTTTCCCTTAGCACTTTGCTTGTGGTCCTCCAGAGATTTTTCACAGTCCTGCTCTGTCAGGAGGAGCACTAAGCCTAGCCTCAGAGTTACCAACACACCTCTCACCCACTAGCCATTCCTAAGTGTGACCTCTTTTCCTGACCATATAAATTAACCAATTGAAGATGCCACAGGTGTTCCTCACAAGGAAAATTCAAGGTCTTCAACATCTGTCCTATGTGGATCATCTGAAATGACTGTCACTTTATTCTGTATCATACAGACTACTCAGAGGTGTTCTGTCTTGCATACAAAGCAATCTCCAGCCCTGCTGTATTAGAAATGCTGCACATCTGCAAGTCAAATGGTACATGGGTTACTCACTCTAAAGACCTCAACCTGGTATGTGACATTAATAGAACCTGCTGGAGGGACAGATTAGTCTCCCAGAGGTTACCACACCTTTGGAATGGACTCCCCCTTCATGTCAAACAGAGCACCTCATTAGCCCTCTTCAAATGCAATCTTGATAATTGGATGGGTAACCATAAATTCAACCTGGCGGTTCCATCTGTGTCCCTCTTGGACAGGAACAATAGGTGATGATCGTGGAAGTAAGGGTAGAACTTAGCTAGGCTTGTAAGGGCCCTAGGACCATTAGTCTAGTAACCTCCTATGATTCTTTTCAAGTTCTTCCGACATTTCATCAAGCATTCCTTCCGGTTGTCCCACCCAACAAAGAAGTGAAGCAGAGGGAGAGAGAAGAAAAAGCTGCTGTTAGACAGGCATCTAGGAGGTCCCACTGGACAATACAGAATCTAGGGTCTACTCAAGATTCTTTTTGGTGTCAAAGAAAAACAAGGACTCTCAGGCCTATATTGGACCTAAGCAGCTTAAACATGCTTGCCAAACAGACAAAATTCTGGATGGTAATGCTGCAGTCTATTCAATTTTTTTGAGGAAGGATCACAGAGTGTTTTTTGGTAGATCTGAAGGATGCCTATTATCACATTAAGATAAGCAAGCAATCCCAGAAGTTTCTACTTTTCTAGTTGGGGCCAGTCACTGTCAGTTTTGAGAGCTGCCCTTTGGTTTTACCACAGCCACCACCCCAGTGTTTGCCAAATGTATGGGAGTGGTGACAGCCCAACTCGGGCTGCAGGTATTCTGGGTTTTTCCTTACTTGGATAACTGTTTTTACAGCGACATCAAGAAGATCGCTCACTTAAGCAAGAGACTCCATGCTAGTGAATTTTGAGAAGTCCATACTAGAGCCATTTCAAGTGCTGGTATTTATATGATGCCATCTGAGTACTACTATTTCACTTGCCAGGCTTCCATCATCAAAGTTGTCATTCCTATATCTTCAAGACAATTTGGCTCTTCCTCAGAGGCCACCTACTTTTCTGATTTAGGTTTGATGGCAGCTGCCATTTTGTTGGTTCATTTGGGTAGGTTTGACATGAAGGGTACGTGATTGGATTCCATCTGTCCAGTGGTCTCTGAAAACTCATCCAGTGCAGTATTCCATAAGACTCACTGAGGTTTGTCAACATCACAGCTAATGGCTGACATCTGATATTGTCTGCAGGGTGTCCTTTTGTCTTTTCCCCATTCTCTGTAATTTTTGCTGCCTCCCTCTTGAGGTGGGGGGCATTTTGAGGGAAGGACTGTTCAAGGTATCTGATTCAAGTTAGATGCCATCTTAGACATCAGTGTCTTGGAGATGAGTGGTTCTGACACTGCAGGCTTTTCGCAACTGTCTTCCCCAAAGGTGCCTTTCCCATCCAGACTGACAGTATGGCAGTTCTCTGGTATATCAGCAAACAGGACTGGGTCCAGTTTTATCCCCTAGGACATGAAGCCATGAAGATATGGCAGTGGGTGATATCTTCTGAATCCTTTCTGATAGCAATGCATCTTATCTAGGGGAGACGCAACATTCTAGTGGACAAGCTGAGCCAGAGGATATTGATGCCTCATGCCTGGTCTCTCAGCCTGTCATTGGCTGCATAGATTTTCAGCTACTGGGGCCAGTCTTGCAGGAACTTGTTTGCAACTCCTTGCAAAACTAAGGATAGCAGGCTCTTTGCCTTGATCCCTTAGAAGGGACAGTCACCGAAGGATGCTGTAGTCCATGTTTGGCCCCTGAATCTCCTCTACACATGCCCTATGGCTTCTGTAGTCATCCAATTCTTACAGAAAGCAGCATGTCATAAGGCATCTGGGATTCTCCTAGCCCCCCTTCTGACCCAGACAGGTTTGGGTTCCCCACCTAGTTTATCTCCTTGGGTTCTGGATCCAATTTGGTATCTAATCTCTTGTTTGTCAGGCCAGCCTTTCCTGAATCTCTGATCCCTCAAACTGACCACTTGGCACCTCCACTTCCAGTGAGGGCTAGAAATCCAAAGCAGTCTTCCGGAACAGAATGTATTTCCTCGTCTCAAAAGTCTTCCTAAAAGAAATTTAGGGCAGTAAATAGAAAAGGCTTAGCTGTTGGATATCAGTAGAAGCCTAGATCCCTTCTCAGCTCCTTCAGACATGACTTTGAACTTCTTGGCTGGGCTTTTTCAATCAGGGGCAATCTAGTCTACTGTCAAGGTTCATTCTCCTATAGCTTCCCTCAGGTTATGTAAAGCTTTCTTGAAGGGGACCTTTTGTCTCATACCACCCTTAAGATATCTAGTTCCATCTTGGGATCTGACCACTTCTCTATAGACTCTAACCAGGGCTCCCTTTGAGCTTGTGGCTACAGTGGACCTGAAGTTTCTGTCTTGGAAAACTCTGTTCTTGTTTGCTGTTACTTGTGCCAAGTGAGTGTCAAAACTTCAAGCTTTGTGATGTAATCCTCCTTATCTAGATTTTCAGAAAAATAGCATATCCTTGCAGATTAATCCCTATTTTCCCTAAAGTGTACTCTGTGTCTAACTTAAACCAGTCTAGTTATTTGCCAGGGCCTTTTCCAACATTTACTAAAGAGGAGTATGTTGGTCACTGGGAGTACATTGTTTACTGCCTAGGTCTGTACTGTCAGTTAAGATTTTATTTACATAGTAAAATATGTCAGGGGATTTGACCAACTTGTCTTTTTCCAGACTTGGATCAGGAACAGTAGTAGCTAAGCTTACCTTGTCAAGATTGCTTACTGACTGTGTATCTTGTGTGTATAAGGTTTATGGGTGTTTTTACCATCCAAACCTAAAGTTTCCTTTACAAGGGCAGTTTCCATGTCAGTAGCTTTCTTTATTCATGCTGTACCAGTTGATGTCTGCTGGGCAGACACTTGGTCAGATGCACATACTTTGTGACTCTCTACAAGCTTGACATTCAGTTGAAGGTCAATTGCTGCATCTGGCTCCCATCATTCTTTGGAATGCCCTTCTCTAGTGCCACCCAGATCATCCTGGCTGTGGGTTCTGTCTCACAAGTTGAGACGGGTGGATGGAAAAGAAAACATCAGATGCAAAGATTATGAAACGTACCTCCCTGGACTACATGAAATGAGACATGGAAAAGCTCTCGGATTATGTAGCCCAGGCAGGTATGACCCTAGCCCTGAGCAGCATCCTCCCATCACCCAGAATGATACCACAGTGCAAGCAGAAAATTATTGATTTCAACAATTTGCTAAGTTTCTGGTGTCATTCTAAGGGGATTCAGTATCTGTCTGCCTGGGATGACATTGACAGACCTCAATGCTTTGCCAAAGATGGCCTGCATCTGTCACCACTGGGCCTCTGGATACTGGCCAAGGCTCTTGCCAGCCCCTATAGTACCTTTTTTAGGCAGTGTTCCAAAGATCAAATTACCATGGTAACAGCTACAAACAAATGCAATCTGAGGGTCATGCTGCTCAACGCTAGAAGTCTAAATCTTAAAATGTACTTGCTCGAAGCACTCCTTAAAATGGAGAACATTGACATGTGTGCTCTAACAGAGACCTGCTTCAAGGCAGCAGAAAGCACCTCTGCACTACCAGGCTATAACTCACACCACACCTTTCGGCCCCAAAACTTGGACCAAAGCTCCAAAGGCGGTGGTGTTTCCATATTCATAAAGGATGCACACACCTCCAGACTGGTAGCCCAACATAATGCATCAGAGATACTTCGGGTGCAGCTAACATTGGGTAGGACAGTGGTTCAGGTCATAGCCTGTTATAGGTCCCCAATCATGTCCCAAGATTCACACTCCACATTCTTAAGCACCCAGGAGAATATTAGGGTTCAACCTAACACACTTATACTGGGTGACTTCAACTACCCCTCCATTAACTGGGAAAACTACTCATGTACCAACAGACTTGCCCATTGTTTCCTGGAATTTATTAATTCCAATGCCCTGGACCAGCTGGTTCTTAACCCCACCAGAGGTATCAAAATCCTTGACCTGGTCATTACTAACATGGATGACCACTGCTCTACACCAATAGTCAACTCCTCCCTGGTTAGATCCAACCACAAAATAATCACCTTGGAAATCCACATCCCACCCCTGCAAAGGTAATCACCATAAAAAACTTCTCCAATGCTAACTTTCAGCTCCTAAAAACAGAGGTGGCTAACTTCACTGCACTCATACTAATGGAGAATAGTTGCATGACCGCCGAATCATACACCAGTGCACTGTACGAACACGTACACAAATGCATGGATCTCACCATACCCAATAGAACCAAGACACTCTCCTCCAAAAAAAGTAAGCCAATCTGGTGATCCCCTGCCATAAACAAACTCTACAACAGAAGGAGGAAACTGATGCAGAACAAGGTGAAGTCCCAAGGCTGGAAAAACTCCCTTATCAGCCTCAACAAAAAGTAGAGATCCCTCATCAAATCCTCTAAATCTAACTATGAAAATAGAATTGCAGCAGATAGTAAAGACAACCACAAGACCTTCTATAGTTATGTAAAGAATCTCCATGGCAATACCCAGATTTACTCTGAGCTTCTGCATAATGGTACTTCCTATACCGAGCCAACAGATATTGCCAATATACTGACCAACAGATTCAATGCCAACTTTACCCATCTCTCCCCCCAAGGGACCAGTCACAATACCAGTAGATTGCCAGGCACCTAGTATTACTGCTGCATAGGTTAAAACAGCACCATCCAAGGCCAAGAATACAGCTTCTATGGGACCTGACAATATCACTGGCTGTGTTCTACATGAACTACAGCATGAACTGGCACCTCACTTGTGTGCCCTGTTCAATCACAGCCTCACCTCAGACTTTGTCCCTACCAAATGGTGCACTTGTATAGTCATCCCTCTCCACAAAAGAGGAGCGACTGCAGACTCAGAACTATCACCCCCTAAGCCTGACAAGTCTGATATGCAAAGCTATGGAACACATCGTCATGGACCTAATAAACAAGGATACAGGGAATCTCAAAACTCTGAATCCCACACAGTTTGGTTTTGTGAAGGGTAGATCATGCCTGCTCAACTTGGTCGACTTCTTTGAGTCAGTCACCAGAGCTGTGGATGAAGGCAAGGTGATTCATACAACCTTGATCTGGCCAAGGCCTTTGATACCATTCCCCACTCAGAAATTATAGAAAAATTCACTAAGCTAGGCATCAACTGCTATATCACTAGGTGGGTTGCAAACTGGCTCACAGATAGAATCCACAGTGTGAAAGTAGCTGACTCCAAGTCAGACTGTTGACCAGTCATGAGTGGAGTCCCACAGGGATTGGTCCTGGGTCCTCTCCTGTTTGGTATCTACTTCTCAGAAGTCCAGGCCAACATGAAGGGACTTTGGCTGACAAAAGTTCGCAGATGACTGCAAGTTGGAAGCCATTATTAACTCCCCAAGTGATAATGTCATCCTACAGAAAGGCCTCACTAAGACCAACAACTGATGTCAGAACCATGGCCTTAAGCTCAACGCCAAAAAATGTTATCGGCAGTTCCCATGAATTACCACATTGATGGTAGTCCAATGAACACAGAAGGTGTTATAAGAGATCTAGGAACACAGGTTGACAGAAACCTCTCTTGACCACCACATTGCCACTGTGGTCAGAAAGTCCTTCTATGTGGCACATCTCATTACTAAGGGTTTTGCTTCCAGGAAGAAAGAGGTAATTGTCTCCCTTTATCATCGAGTACAATGCCCTATTTGGCATGTACCTCACTAGACACCTGCAACAACTGGAGAGGCTGCAAATGTACCTCACAAAGCGGATCCTAGGCCTTAAACACTTGTCCTATATGGACAGACTCAAAAAACCCCAACTATTCTCTGTCTCATATCGCCTACTTAGAGGCAATCTCTGCAAGACTTACAAAGCCATGTCTGACCCAGTTCTGTTAGAAATGCTACATCTAAAGAAATCCCAATCCCTCCACACCACACACTCCACAGACCTCAACCTCATTACCACAATCAACAGAAAGTGCTGGAGGGACAGGTTCATAACCCAAAGACTGCCCATGCTATGGAACAGACTTCCCATACATGTCAAACAGAGCACCTTACTGGCCTTCTTCAAGAGAAACATTGATGAGTGGATGGGAAATAGAAAATTCATTCCCAGGGATCACTCCAGTGGCTCTACTTGACTGAGGCACTGGGAACTAAAGTTGGATGGCACAATGTCATGTTAATCCTATGGGCTAGGCTTGTAAAGGCTCCAGGACCATTAGCCTAGTACACACCTATGAACCTATGAAAAATAAATAAAAACAGAATTCAAAAAAATAACCATGTGCCTGATATTGTATAAATAAAATGCAAAGCATCTATTGTATAATTAACATAATCAAAAAACATTTTAATTCTACTTTTTGAGCCTTTCATTTTTTGAAAACTTAATGAAAGACACAAGCCTTGACTCAAAAATAAATTTCTTTACCCATTCTGCTAGAACAATACTAGTGCATGAGGAATGTATTCATTCTGACATTGTTACACCTTTTACTTGCTGAAATTATTTTTCAGTAAGCATAAAATAGTCATGTTGTAGCACCAATTCCAAAAAATAAGCACAACTTTATTTCATGCAAGCATATTTCGTTTTTGATGTAAACAGCATTATTGCACTTTCCCAGTAAGCACTTCAATCTAATCCTGCATTTACCCTGTCAACAAAACTGTCATGATTCAAGCTGTATTAACTTGTGTTAGTCTGGTGAGTCACCTTCTCTTACTAAACAACATCTTGTCAACAGCTTAGGGTTGAGTCTTGTTCATGGATAGTTCCTAGACATGTGGTCCAGGAGACCATTGATGAGTCTATCCTAATTTTTCAGTTGTCCCAGAGTACTACTGGAATAAGTGATTTACTCAGCTGGCACATGGTGGCTGAGGGATTCAAACCTTTGACTAAAAGAAACAGCTTGTTAACAGTTCATAGACTTAGCACTCTGCCTTAACTGCTAAGTAAATATTATGTCTTAATAAAGCATACTTACTCTTTTGATTGGAGCCATGAAACTGTTTATATCCACTTGAGCAGTTATCACATCAAGCCAGATGGAAACTCAGTTTAATGTCAAAGGACAGCACATCTAAGATGCAGCACTGCAGTGACATTAATGGAAAATAAATCCAAGCACTTATTTGGAAATAGAACCCACAGTCTTCATTTATCTGTACAGTGTGGAAGTGTCTGTCATGTTAAGCTATGACACTGATTGTGCAAGTCCATTGCTAGACATAGGCACTTATCCACATTTATATGTTTATTTGAAATCATGCACATGTTCATGTGTATACACTCACAAAACACAACACACACACACACACACACACACACACACACACACACACACACACACACACACACACACACACACACACACACACACACACACACACACACACACACACCTCATCTGGGTTGGAAGGGTGGCCTAATGGTTAAGGTGTTTGCCTTATAAACACAAGGTACAGGGTTTAAGTCTCACAAGGGATAATTGGCTAGGCTTAAAATGGCTTGCATGGACCGTTAGCCTAGTACTAACCTATGAACCTATACGAAATATTTGTTCTGGGGTAGAAAAATGACAGGTATTACAGTCATGATATGATATACAGTGAAATAATGGTTGTGTTATTAGATTATGCTAGAAAGATGAAACTGTTATAGCTGAGAACCTACCAGAAAATATACACCTCAGCTGGCAACATCTATTTTTTCAAAATCAAACTACAATGCCAGTTACCTCTGTTTGAAGTTTGAGTAGTGACCTGAGGACTATAGGACTAGTGAGGAGGTGATGCATCAGGTCATTAATCGTTACCCTTCCTGCAGATGAGACGGTCCTGAGCACTACAGGACCAATGAGGAGGGGATGCAGCAGCTGATTGTTACCCTTCCTGCATACAATCAGTTCTCCTCACACATCAAAATCGATCTAACAAAACCAGCTTCCATTACCAACTCCTACACTATATCTCATCATATCCCTTTAACATGTTTAATATTTTCTACATTCTCATTATTCTCTCACCCTGACAACCCAATTTTTTCATTAACAAAACCATATTCCATACCTGAACAAACACTAAACCTAAAGAAATTCATAATGATTACAGTAGAGTTAACCAAACCATTCTAATCAATATCATCCTCCTTTGCAGCCATCTTGAACCTAAACCTATCAACAACTTATCCTATCTAAACAAGAGTATTTGGTTCTAAAAAAGATCTTTGATAAATGCAGGCAGCTTGGAACTAACTGGAACAACTTAGTTCACTATTTTATTATCAAAATCCAGATATTCCTATAGTAACTTAATCCAGTATAAAATACATTTCCTAATATAAGCTTTCACTTCTCAGGTTATAAATACTAAATTCAGGACTGGACCAGGTCATAGAGTAGGTGGAGGAACCTTACTTCCAATAAAAGACAATCTCAGTATATCCATCAGCTCCAAAAGTTCATCCCCAAATGAACATGACCTGAACTTACTTGCCATTGTATCCTCCATAAAACCCAAGAAAACCTCACTATAGTTGTTGCTGACCTACCTACAACAAATCAAAATAAGTTTACATCACTTTTAACTGGTGTTACAGTACAAACAAAACTTAACAAAACACAGTACCTCTAGTGACTTTAATCCAAATACCTCTAACCCCCAGATTATACAATTGATGACATGCTTGTTTCCCATGCCCTTAGTTATTAAAAGGCTACATGTGGACAAAGAATACTTTAGGTCACTTCTTACCTATAGGTAATCAATTCGGTCAACATTCAGCAACTCTTCATCAATGACCACTTTCTTATCACTTTTGCAATAAAAATCCTAGTGGAAAACCTCCTCCCTTACTATTGACTTTCAAACATTGGACTAAACATGTATATTCATGCTGCTACACTGAGCTTTCTTAAAAATCCTGGAATCCCTTTCACACTTTAGAAGATCTAACTACAGTTGCCCATAACTTCAATAATCTACTATTCCACCTACAAGGCTACTTAGGCCAAAACAATGCCAGTGGCTTATTAAAGAACTCAAATCCCTACACATTCTTAGGGATGATTCCTGCAGACAATAGAAACTTTCTTGTTCTTTAGAAAATAGAGAGAATTCATTCTGAGAAACCTTGCCAAGAAAGCCACTAGGCAATGCAAATCAGCATTCCTCCAATGTACCAAAACTTCTCTCATTGCTAGCTAAAAGAAAGTTTGGAATTTAGTCAGTCATAATATTCTGGATCCCCACCTAAACATCTAGGCAAGGAAGATTTATCCCACTTCCCCAGCTCCCTCCACCCTCAGTTTTCTGGTGGAATTTGATTTTTCTCTTTTTGTCCCAACATTCCTGCACCCCTAACACATATACCACCCACCCATTCCAATCATCTACCACTTCTAATGCAGAACCCCAAGAGTCTCACCTTTCTATAACTTCTACTGTCCTCCCATTCTAATCTTCTACCACCTCTAATACAGAACCCACTCTTAACATGCTCTCTTTGACTCACTCTCTTCTACTTTAAGGTAATGACTAACAAATATATCACAACTCAACTAAAAACATATTCCAGATAATGTCTCAGTCTGCCCCTGGTTTATCATTTTATCCCAATATTCCTTCATTCCCTAATGTGTCTTCACAATCTCTGCCTCTTAAAAGTGACTGCGCCTTCTCAATGGAAAATACCCATAGTCAAGCTACTGACAAAGTCCCCAAACCCTGCACTCCCAATGATTTTATACTCATCTTGAGTCTGTCCACTCTTAGCAACATACTAAGGACATGAATTGTCAACCAACTGAATACATTCAGATGCCTATAACCTCTTTGTACCTTCAGCAAAGCCTCTGGACAGAAGGAGCACCATGACTGCTTCATGCCCTCTTACAGGTGACACATTACAAAACATGAATAGAGAATTTCTTACTAGATCCCTTTTCACAAATCTCACAAGTCTATGTTCTAGTAAACCACACTCCTGTCCTCCTATTTAAGAGCAGGAGTCAGTTATGATCTAACACCTCCACTACAAATTTAAAAAGTTGCAATAGAACATGATCCATTCTTCTCACATTGACTCTGCCAACACAAACTCATCTTTAACACCAACAAAAATCTTTACTTTTTGAAACCAAACCCACACTTGCTAAAATTCTTCCAAACTGGACTATTCAACACAAGACTCTTGAGCAAGCAGGAAATGTAAATATATTTAAATTCCAGGGCATATGACTAGGAGGATATCTTAACTTTCAAAAATAAATACAAATTACTAAAATAAACTACTGTTCTGGGCCAGAAAGCTTTCTTTCTTTATTCAGTAGCGAGTACAGCTTAAGAAAAGGACTGTTATTTCCACACCTAAAATAAGGCCTCTCAGTTATAGTATCTTCAGCGCAAATAATGCCTCATCCCTACAGACCACATCAAATAATAATTTTAGATTTATGGCAATTTCTCCACTAAGAAAACATATTTTCCGCCATTTCCAAGGTATAGTGTTTACCAGTTCAAGTTTGATCCACACTGATTCTTTTCCTTGTTTACAAGTCAATCATCTTATACTCCTTCCCCTTCTTTGTTAGTAGACTAGCCAGGAGAAGCACATCTTACAACCACAGATCTCTAACCTCTTCAATCC